>NC_059208.1:19088408-19351192 GCF_020615455.1 Coregonus clupeaformis
GGCTCTCCAGAGGGTGGTGCGGTCTATCGAACGCATTATCAGGGGCAAACTACCCACCCTCCAAGACAAATACAGCACCTGATGTCACAGGAAGGCCAAAAATATCATCAAGGACATCAACCACCCGAGCCACTGCCTGTTCACCCCGCTATCATCCAGAAGGCGAGGTCAGTACAGGTGCATCAAAGCTGGGACCGAGAGAATGAAAAACTGCTTCTATCTCAAGGCCATCAGGCTGTTAAATAGCCATCACTAGCACATTAGAGGCTGCTGCTGCCTATTGAAATCACTGGCCACTTTAAGAAATGGAACACTAGTCAATTTAATAATGTTTACAGTCACTTTAATAATGTTTACATATCTTGCACTACTCATCTCATATGTATATACTGCATTCTATTCTATAATATTCTACTGTATCTTAGTCCATGCCACTCTGTCATTCCTTGTCCATATACAGTGGGGGAAAAAAGTATTTAGTCAGCCACCAATTGTGCAAGTTCTCCCACTTAAAAAGATGAGAGAGGCCTGTAATTTTCATCATAGGTACACGTCAACTATGACAGACAAATTGAGAATTTTTTTCTCCAGAAAATCGAATTGTAGGATTTTTAATGAATTTATTTGCAAATTATGGTGGAAAATAAGTATTTGGTCACCTACAAACAAGCAACATTTCTGGCTCTCACAGACCTGTAACTTCTTCTTTAAGAGGCTCCTCTGTCCTCCACTCGTTACCTGTATTAATGGCACCTGTTTGAACTTGTTATCAGTATAAAAGACACCTGTCCAAAACCTCAAACAGTCACACTCCAAACTCCACTATGGCCAAGACCAAAGAGCTGTCAAAGGACACCAGAAACAAAATTGTAGACCTGCACCAGGCTGGGAAGACTGAATCTGCAATAGGTAAGCAGCTTGGTTTGAAGAAATCAACTGTGGGAGCAATTATTAGGAAATGGAAGACATACAAGACCACTGATAATCTCCCTTGATCTGGGGCTCCACGCAAGATCTCACCCCGTGGGGTCAAAATGATCACAAGAACGGTGAGCAAAAATCCCAGAACCACACGGAGGGACCTAGTGAATGACCTGCAGAGAGCTGGGACCAAAGTAACAAAGCCTACCATCAGTAACACACTACGCCGCCAGGGACTCAAATCCTGCAGTGCCAGACGTGTCCCCCTGCTTAAGCCAGTACATGTCCAGGCCCGTCTGAAGTTTGCTAGAGTGCATTTGGATGATCCAGAAGAGGATTGGGAGAATGTCATATGGTCAGATGAAACCAAAATATAACTTTTTGGTAAAAACTCAACTCGTCGTGTTTGGAGGACAAAGAATGCTGAGTTGCATCCAAAGAACACCATACCTACTGTGAAGCATGGGGGTGGAAACATCATGCTTTGGGGCTGTTTTTCTGCAAAGGGACCAGGATGACTGATCCGTATAAAGGAAAGAATGAATGGGGCCATGTATCGTGAGATTTTGAGTGAAAACCTCCTTCCATCAGCAAGGGCATTGAAGATGAAACGTGGCTGGGTCTTTCAGCATGACAATGATCCCAAACACACCGCCCGAGCAACGAAGGAGTGGCTTCGTAAGAAGTATTTCAAGGTCCTGGAGTGGCCTTGCCAGTCTCAGATCTCAACCCCATAGAAAATATTTGGAGGGGAGTTGAAAGTCTGTGTTGCCCAGCGACAGCCCCAAAACATCACTGCTCTAGAGGAGATCTGCATGGAGGAATGGGCCAAAATACCAGCAACAGTGTGTGAAAACCTTGTGAAGACTTACAGAAAACATTTGACCTGTGTCATTGCCAACAAAGGGTATATAACAAAGTATTGAGAAACTTTTGTTATTGACCAAATACTTAATTTCCACCATAATTTGCAAATAAATTCATAAAAAATCCTACAATGTGATTTTCTGGATATTTTTTTCTCATTTTGTCTGTCATAGTTGACGTGTACCTATGATGAAAATTACAGGCCTCTCTCATCTTTTTAAGTGGGAGAACTTGCACAATTGGTGGCTGACTAAATACTTTTTTCCCCCACTGTATGTATATTTTCTTAAATTCCATTCCTTACTAGTTTTGTGTGTATTAAGTATATGTTGTGAATTTGTTAGATATTACTGCACTGTCGGAGCTAGAAGCACAAGCATTTCGCTACACCCGCTATCTGCTAAACACGTGTATGTGACAAATAAAATGTGATTTGAAATAGCCGACCAATGAGCCTGTTACCAACCCTTAGTAAAGTTTTGGGAAAAATGGTGTTTGACCAGATACAATGTTATTTTATAGTAAACATTCAAACATTAAACAAGCACAGCACTTACACAAATGACTGATGATTGGTTGAAAGAAATTGATGATAAGATTGTGGGGGCTGTTTTGTTAGACTTCAACGCGGCTTCTCACATTATCGATCATAGTCTGCTGCTGGAAAAACTTGTGTTATGGCTTTACACCCCCTGCTATATTGTGGATACAGAGTTACCTGTCTAACAGAACACAGAGGGTGTTCTTTAATGGAAGCCTCTCCAACATAATCCAGGTAGAATCAGGAATTCCCCAGAGCAGCTGTGTAGGCCCCTTACTTTTTTTCCAATCTTTACTAAAGACATGCCACTGGCCTTGAGTAAAGCCAGTGTGTCTATGTATGTGGATGACTCAACACTATACATGTCAGCTACTACAGCAACTGAAATGACTGCAACACTTAACAAAGAGCTGCTGTTAGTTTCAGAATGGGTGGCAAGGAATAGGTTAGTCCTAAATATTTCAAAAACTAAAAGCACTGTTTTTGGGACAAATCATTCACTAAACCCTAAACCTCAACTAAATCTTGTAATAAATAATGTGGAAATTGAGCAAGTTGAGGTGACTAAACTGCTTGGAGTAACACTGGATTGTAAACTGTCATGGTCAAAACATATTGATACAACAGTATTTTATTTTATTTCACCTTTATTTAACCAGGTAAGCCAGTTGAGAACAAGTTCTCATTTACAACTGCGACCTGGGCAAGATAAAGCAAAGCAGTGCAATAAAAACAACACAGAGTTACATATGGAATAAACAAAAACAAAACTTACAGTCAATAACACAATAGAAAATCTATATACAGTGTGTGCAAATGTAGTAAGTTATGGAGGTAAGGCAATAAATAGGCCATAGTGCAAAATAATTACAATTGAGTATTAACACTGGAGTGATAGATGTGCAGAAGATGATGTGCAAATAGAGATACTGGGGTGCAAATTAGCAAAATAAATAATGTAAATAACAATATGGGGATGAGGTAGTTGGGTGGGCTAATTACAGATGGGCTGTGTATAGGTGCAGTGATCGGTAAGCTGCTCTGACAACTGATGCTTAAAGTTAGTGAGGGAGATAAGAGTCTCCAGCTTCAGAGATTTTTGCAATTTGTTCCAGTCATTGGCAGCAGAGAACTGGAAGGAATGGCGGCCAAAGGAAGTGTTGGCTTTGGGGATGACCAGTGAGATATACCTGCTGGAACGCATACTACGGGTGAGTGTTGCTATGGTGACCAATGATCTAAGGCAGGGATTTGCCTAGAAGTGATTTATAGATGACCTGGAGCCAGTGGGTTTGGTGACGAATATGTAGTGAGGGCCAGCAAACGAGAGCGTACAGGTCACAATGGTGGGTAGTATATGGGGCTTTGGTGACAAAACGGATAGCACTGTGATAGACTACATCCAATTTGCTGAGTAGAGTGTTGGAAGCTATTTTGTAAAGGACATCGCCGAAGTCAAGGATCGGTAGGATAGTCAGTTTTACGAGGGCATGTTTAGCAGCATGAGTGAAGTAGGCTTTGTTGCGAAATAGGAAGGCGATTCTAGATTTAACTTTGGATTAGAGATGCTTAATGTGAGTCTGGAAGGAGAGTTTACGGTCTAACCAGACACCTAGGGATTTGTAGTTGTGCACATATTCTAAGTCAGACCCGCCGAGAGTAGTGATTCTAGTCGGGCGGGCGGGTGCAAGCAGCGTTCGATTGAAGAACATGCATTTAGTTTTACTAGCGTTTAAGAGTAGCTAAGATGGGGAGAATTCTGCCCATAATAAAGCGCTGCTCTACCTTCTTAACAGCACTAGCAACAAGGCAGGTCCTACAGTTTTGTCGCACCTGGACTACTGTTCAGTCGTGTGGTCAGGTGCCACAAAGAGGGATTTAGGAAAATTGCAATTGGCTCAGAACAGGGCAGCACGGCTGGCCCTTGGATGTACACAGAGAGCAAACAATAATATGCTTGTCAATCTCTCCTGGCTCAAAGTAGAGGACAGATTGACTTCATCACAGCTTGTTTTTGTGAGAGGTATTGACATGTTGAAAGCACCGAGCAGTCTGTTTAAACGACTAGCACACAGCTCAGACACCCATGCATACCCCACAAGACATCCCACCAGAGGTCTCTTCACAGTCCCCAAGTCCAGAACAGACTATGGGAGGCGCACAGTACTACATAGAGCCATGACTACATGGAACGCCATTCCACATCAGGTAACCGACACAAGCAGTAGAATCAGATATCAAAAACAGATACAAATACACCTTACGGAACAGCGGGGACAGTGAAGCAACACAAACATAGGCACAGACACATGCATAAACACAGACGTACACACACTTCACATGGATTTTGTGTTGTAGATATGTGGTAGTGGAGTATGGGCCTAAGGGCACACACTTAGTGTGTTGTGAATTTGTAATGAATGTATTGTGATGTTTTTCAATTGTATAACTGCCTTAATTTTGCCAGACCCCAGGAAGAGTGCCTTGGCAGCAGCTAATGGGGATCCTTAATAAATACAAATGGCCATTAATGGACAGTTTAGCTACATAGGTGTATATGCTGGGAAAGGGAGTGTGTATATGTGTACAGGTATTGCGAAAGGGAGTGTGTATATGTGTACAGTTAAGTGTTATAAACAGGTCTATATCGAGAGCATGTGCTGCTTTGTGACAGGTACCTTGTGAAAGATGCGTGCTGGGGCCATTTCGGCACCGTTGAGTGTTTTTAGAAGGAACATGGGCCAGGAGGACGCGTTCAGACGGAAGCCTGTGGGAGAAGTACAGACGCTGTCAAATAAATCTCATCCATACACAGTAGACGAGACCCTTCAGTAATGTGCATGGGGTAGGCTATAGTAATGTGCATGGAGGTGGGCCATAGACATCTAATATTCACTGATACCTAGTGGACATTTAGAGAATTGCACCAAATCACACTATTCTGCACAAGTGTATTTAATAGAAACCAAAATGAATGCAAATTGTCCGAAACAGGGAGGGACTTACATTAATTTGTCCAATAAGCAACTCTCGTTTCATTACTAAATATTTTCCGTTGCAAAACGTTTCGCTACAGTGTGCACTAATAAATAGACCCCAGTATACATCAGTCTGGTGTAAATCTAACTGAGGAATGTAAGTAGCGCTGTCTGATAGCAAACAATTTAAAGATCCACATCATATCCATAATGTGTATGTAGTATCTGAGTGTGCGACTGTGCGAAAATGTGTCTCTCTCCTCCTCACCCAATGGCGGCTGCAGCATGCCCCCGTTCTTCTCGCAGTTGCCGATAGGCTGGATCTCCGACGAGTCCACCAGGCGCCAGAAGTCGTTCTTGTTGTCGGAGCCGTCGAGGCGCAGGCGCAGCCGCGATCCCGTCAGGCCCACCACTGTAGCAATGCAGGTGGACGTGGTGTTCCGAGGGTCTTGCGCCTCCAGCTTCATGCCCGCCTTGAACTCATTCACTGGAGGCGTTGCGCCCTGGAGAGGTCAGAGGCATGCAATGATGCTGGACAGATTCATCGGGCTGAGATAGGAAGACAGCATCAAGCAAGACTACGTATCGAAGGTGAGTTGAACTCACGCTGTGGTGATGAGGTAGCTCTGCATACAACTTGAAATCAGTGTCACCCCTCGACCCAAGAGAGAACTCATCTTAGCCTAATGGTTCCCTAAAAAAAACCTGCTACTTTGAAAGTTTTGAGCATTCTGTGCAACTTGCACACGTTTACTGTGAACACTGGCTGTACCCGCATTAATTACAGTTTTAGTCAGTGGCCAAGCAGGCTATTAGGACATAATATAGGCCTATCAGTGGCCTACCAACAAAACCAATGGAGCAATTGCATCCTATAATATTTTCGGAAAGTATTCAGACCCGTTTACCTTTTCCACATTTTGTTAGTTTACAGCTTTATTCTAAAATTGATTAAATTGTTTTTTTCCCCCCCACTCATCAATCTACACACAATGCCCCATAATTACAAAGCCAAAACAGGTTTTTAGAATTTTTTGCTAATTTATAAAAATCTTAATAATAACTAAAATATTACATTTACATAAGTATGCAGACCCTTTACTCAGTACTTTTTTGAAGCACCTTTGGCAGCGATTACAGCCTTGCGTCTTCTTGGGTATGACGCTACGAGCTTGGCACACCTGTATTTGGGGAGTTTCTCCCATTCTTCTCTGCAGATCCTCTCAAGCTCTGTCAGGTTGGATGGGGAACGTTGCCACACAGCTATTTTCAGGTCTTTCCAGAGATGTTCAATCGGGTTCAAGTCTGGGCTCTGGCAAACATTTCTAAACCTGTTTTCGCTTTGTCATTATGGGGTATTGTGTGTAGATTGCTGAGGATTTTGTTTTCTTTTAATCAATTTTAGAATAAGGCTGTAACGTAACAAAATGTAGAAAAAGTCAAGGGGTCTGAATACTTTCCGAAGGCACTGTATATCCTACAGTCATTAAACATTATGCAGGCCTTGACATTCACCTTTTAGCAACTCTTCCTTCAGACCAGTAGGACAGATTTTGTACCTGTCCAAAAGCTGAAGTCACAAAATAATAAATGGTCTGTAGCCTAAACACCATGGGCCAAATAGGTGACTGAATATTCTGTTGTATGATGGAAGAAACCACTTTACAAATTAACATTCATTATTATTAGCATACAGAGAATCAGACAAAAATGCAGGCTACCTATTCGCTTCTTTGCATATTCAAGCTTGTCTCAAAATACAACAATGACCCACTTTTCAAAGAGGACTAGAAATATACAGGTTTTCTGCACTTGTAGGAAGCAATCACTCCCCCATTGCTGATAAATTAGCTATTTGTGGGTCTCTGCAACGCCTGGCAATTCATCAGTGCGGCAGTCCTGGTGTTGCGCGGCCAAGGAGCTTAGAGGGAACATTGGTTAAGACGTTGGTTTCCTGAGCTACATATAGATGCCGCTCATTTTCAGTGGTCAGACTTTGGCTGACAGGGTTAACTTCTATCTCATATTGCTTGTTGGTCATAATTCTTACAAACTCTGTAAATGCCATGGTTTGGAACGGCTTAGAATAATTTCAGGAGCCGAAGTTTTACATAGGGTAGTAGCATGCCCTGACACAAGATTTAGGTGAGGAGGATATACTGTAGTCTGATTAGGGGGGCTTACCTGTCTGAAGCAGTGGGCAGGTGCCGCACTAGCACCTGTTTCCTTCAGGTATTTGTCCCAACTGAAGTGCCCTGTGGGACAGAAAAAGTAAATGGCTGCTTTTTGTTGTCTACCGTTATATGTTTTTGTGTGAATGTGTGTTGTTTTGGGGTTCAGTGTTATGGTATGTGCATGCTTCCCAGCCGAAACAGTTCAGAAGAGTTTGTGCATATACAGGTGCAGCTCAATAAATTAGAATATTGTGGAAAAGTTCAATATTGTAGACTCAAGGTGTCACACTCTAATCAGCTAACTAACTCAAAACACCTGCAAAGGTTTCCTGAGCCTTTAAATGGTCTCTCAGTCCAGTTCAGTAGGCTTCACAATCATGGGGAAGACTGCTGACTTGACAGCTGTGCAGAAGACAGTCATCAACACCCTCCATAAGGAGGGAAAGCCTCAAAAGATAATTGCTAAAGAAGCTGGCTGTTCACAGAGTGCTGTATCCAAGCATATTAATGGAAAGTCGAGTGGAAAGAAGAAGTGTGGTAGGAAAATGTGCACAAGCAACATGGATAACCAGAGCCTTGAGAGGATTGTCAAGCAAAGGCCATTCAAAAATGTGGGGGAGCTTCACAAGGAGTGGACTGAGGCAGGAGTCAGGGCATCAAAAGCCATCACGCACAGACGTATCCAGGAAATGGGCGACAACTGTCGCATTCCTCGTGTCAAGCCACTCCTGAACCAGAGGCAACGTCAGAAGCGTCTTACCTGGGCTAAGGAGAAAAAGTACTGGTCTGTCACTCAGTGGTCCAAAGTCCTCTTTTCAGATGAAAGTACATTTTGTATTTCATTTGGCAATCAAGGTCCCAGAGTCTGGAGGAAGAGTGGAGAGGCACAGAATCCAAGTTTCTTGAAGTCCAGTGTGAAGTTTCCACAGTCAGTGATGATTTGGGGAGCCATGTCATCTTCTGGTGTTGGTCCACTGTGTTTCATCAAGTCCAAAGTCAACTCAGCCGTCTACCAGGAAATGTTAGAGCACTTCATGCTTCCTTCTGCTGACAAGCTTTATGGAGATGCTGATTTCATTTTCCAGCAGGACTTGGCACCTGCCCACACTGCCAAAAGGTACCAATACCTGGTTCAATGACCATGGGATTACTGTGCTTGATTGGCCAGCAAACTCGCCTGATCTGAACCCCATACAGAATTGATGGGGTATTGTCAAGAGGAAGATGAGAGACACGAGAGCCAACAATGCAGACGAGCTGAAGGCCGCTATCGAAGCAACCTGGGCTTCCATAACACCTCAGCAGTGCCACAGGCTGATCGACTCCATGCCACGCCCCATAGATGCAGCGATTCATGCAAAAGGGACCCCAACCAAGTACTGACTGCATGTACAAGAACATACTTTTCAGAAGGCCGACATGTCTGTATTAAATTTCCTTTTTTCACTGGTCTTATGTCATATTCTAATTTTCTGAGATACTGAATTTGGGGTTTTCATGAGCTGTAAGCATCAAGATTAAAACAAATACAGGCTTGAACTATTTCACTTTTTGTGTAAATAATCCACGATATGAGTTTCACTTTGTTAATTGAATTATTGAAATTACTTAACTTTTCCACAATATTCTAATTTATTGAGCTGCACCTGTATTATGACAACATTTTGGGACGTGTTTGTTCGTTTTGGACTTGGGTACGTTATTTATTTGGTTTTTCGGGCATATTCTTTTCTTGAGGCAAGCCGAAGTCGGTAGCCGAAGTCTACGCCCCTTCGTCGGTGAACAGTAGGGATTCTTCAGTAAAGTCTTTGCTGTCATTCAACGAGAGACAACTCATTTTCATGCACATTTTTTCATTGAGAAATAATGCACCAAACATCTTACTTAGATGTAAAATTGCGCGACTTAGATCTCCTCGGCAAAAACTTCAAAATTAATGACAGATTTCTTGAGTTAGATTAATTCTGACTATTTTCAGGAAATGTACACTGCTCAAAAAAATAAAGGGAACACTTAAACAACAAATCCCAGATCTGAATGAATGAAATAATCTTATTAAATACTTTTTTCTTTACATAGTTGAATGTGCTGACAACAAAATCAAACAAAAATTATCAATGGAAATCAAATTTATCAACCCATGGAGGTCTGGATTTGGAGTCACACTCAAAATTAAAGTGGAAAACCACACTACAGGCTGATCCAACGTTGATGTAATGTCCTTAAAACAAGTAAAATTGAGGCTCAGTAGTGTGTGTGGCCTCCACGTGCCTGTATGACCTCCCTACCACGCCTGGGCATGCTCCTGATGAGGTGGCGGATGGTATCCTGAGGGATCTCCTCCCAGACCTGGACTAAAGCATCCGCCAACTCCTGGACAGTCTGTGGTGCAACGTGGCGTTGGTGGATGGAGCGAGACATGATGTCCCAGATGTGCTCAATTGGATTCAGGTCTGGGGAACGGGCGGGCCAGTCCATAGCATCAATGCCTTCCTCTTGCAGGAACTGCTGACACACTCCAGCCACATGAGGTCTAGCATTGTCTTGCATTAGGAGGAACCCAGGACCAACCGCACCAGCATATGGTCTCACAAGGGGTCTGAGGATCTCATCTCGGTACCTAATGGCAGTCAGGCTACCTATGGCGAGCACATGGAGGGCTGTGCGGCCCCCCAAAGAAATGCCACCCCACACGATGACTGACCTCCCGAGTGGCGCAGTGGTCTAAGGCACTACATCGCAGTGCTAGCTGTGCCACTAGAGATCCTGGTTCGAATCCAGGCTCTGTCGTAGCCGGCCGTGACCGGGAGACCCATGGGGCGGTGCACAATTGGTCCAGGGTATGGGAGGGAATGGCCGGCAGGGATGTAGAGCATGGCGTTTGCAACGCCAGGATTGTGGGTTCGATTCCCACGGGGGGCCAGTATGAAAAAAATAATAATGTATGCACTCACTAACTGTAAGTCGCTCTGGATAAGAGCGTCTGCTAAATGACTAAAATGTGAAATGTAAATGACCCACCGCCAAACCGGTCATGCTGGAGGATGTTGCAGGCAGCAGAACGTTCTCCACGACGTCTCCAGACTCTGTCACGTCTGTCACATGTGCTCAGTGTGAACCTGCTTTCATCTGTGAAGAGCACAGGGTGCCAGTGGCAAATTTGCCAATCTTTGTGTTCTCTGGCAAATGCCAAACGTCCTGCACGGTGTTGGGCTGTAAGCACAACCCCCACCTGTGGACGTCGGGCCCTCATACCACCCTCATGGAGTCTGTTTCTGACCGTTTGAGCAGACACATGCACATTTGTGACCTGCTGGAGATCATTTTGCAGTGCTCCTCCTGCTCCTCCTTGCACAAAGGCGAAGGTAGCCGTCCTGCTGCTGGGTTGTTGCCCTCCTACGGCCTCCTCCACGTCTCCTGATGTACTGGCCTGTCTCCTGGTAGCGCCTCCATGCTCTGGACACTACGCTGACAGACACAGCAAACCTTCTTGCCACAGCTCGCATTGATGTGCCATCCTGGATGAGCTGCACTACCTGAGCCACTTGTGTGGGTTGTAGACTCCGTCTCATGCTACCACTAGAGTGAAAGCACCGCCAGCATTCAAAAGTGACCAAAACATCAGCCAGGAAGCATAGGAACTGAGAAGTGGTCTGTGGTCACCACCTGCAGAACCACTCCTTTATTGGGGGTGTCTTGCTAATTGCCTATAATTTCCACCTGTTGTCTATTCCATTTGCACAACAGCATGTGAAATGTATTGTCAATCAGTGTTGCTTCCTAAGTGGACAGTTTGATTTCACAGAAGTGTGATTGACTTGGAGTTACATTGTGTTGTTTAAGTGTTCCCTTTATTTTTTTGAGCAGTGTATAATGGCTACAGTGTCTCAAAATGGATAAACAGTACTATTGCTGCTTCTTTATCATTTTTCAAGCTAAGGTCTTTTAAGGTAGAATGCTTAGCACACTCGTTCGGTTCGCCGACTTCGCTAGCCGCCAGCCGAACTGAAGCATGCTGACGCCTTTAGAACAGTATTATAGCCAGGGGTTGGAACCAGTGCAGGGAACAGAACCAAAAACCGGAAAATAACATTTTTGAAGGAACAGAAATGGAACCGGGTTCGAAAGTGATCCATACTGTTGTGGAACAGAACCGTTATTTTAAAAACATGGGAACCAGGCATTTTTTGGTAGTTCCACAAAGAAAATCTAAGCAAAGCCCTCAATCAGTCACTCAGAAACGTATTCCAGTGTCTGCTTGCAAGCTGAAAATCTTTGCCTGTATGTTTAGCCCTACCTACCCTTCCCATAGGCTACTGTACTGACGTTACAAGCGTGATTCAGAAGATACGGAGAGATTTTTTATTAGCTAGAGAAGAATGGATTAACCTTTTCCAATGGTAGTTAAGGATACTATAGGCCTAGTTATCACGTTTGGCGTCAGATTTATTAACTACAAAAAGGTAAGACATGTTTTTAACTCTGGTGCCGCTCTACACACACAAGCTTGTTAGCTATCTAGCTCAAGCTTGTTAGCAAGATAGGTCAAACGACATTCAAAGTTCCTCTATAGAAGCCGCTCCTCCTAGGTATAATTCTGTGGACCTAATTCAGAAAATGCATGTCATAACAAGATGCCCAGCGCTTCAAGCCTCCTCCTCAACCCTCTCTCGCGCTCTCCCCACCCCGCAAAATTTCAGTCGCAGTAATTTAATAAGCTAAATGTAAAAAACAGTTGATTTAACAGGTTAAAAAAGGAACAGAAAAGAACTATATAAACCGGTACTTTTTTGGGGGTTCGAACAAGTTCAGAACTTTGTTGCTGGTCGGAACAGTGGAACGAAAAAAAAAAAAGTGTTCTGTTCAGTACTAAACAATTGGAAAATAATTTTAGTTCCAACCCCTTGTTAGAACTGAATATGAATGTGTTTGATTCAGGATGTTATTTTCCATTCAGCAGTGATTCATCTGAGAATGTTGGAGTGTGTGTGTGGTAATGTACAGTACCAGTCAAAAGTTTGGACACACCTACTCATTCAAGGGTTTTCCTTTATTTTTTACTATTTTCTACATTGTAGAATAATAGTTAAGATATCAAAACTATGAAATAACACATAAGAAATCATGTAGTAACCAAAAAAGGGTTAAACGAATCTAAATATATTGTATATTTGAGATTCTTCAAATAGCCACCCTTTGCCTTGATGACAGCTTTGCACACTCTTGGCATTCTCTCCACACGCTTCATGAGGTAGTCACCTGGAATGCATTTCAATTAACAGGTGTGCCTTCTTAAAAGTTAATTTGTGGAATTTCTTTCCTTCTTAATGCATTTGAGCCTATCAGTTGTGTTGTGACAAGGTAGGGGGGTATACAGAAGATTGTCAAAAGTCCATATTATGGCAAGAACAGCTCAAATAAGCAAAGAGAAACGACAGTCCATCATCACTTTAAGCAATGGACATTAGACATTAGACCAGTGGAAATGTGTCCTTTGATCTGGAATCCAAATTGGAGATTTTTGGTTCCAACCGCCGTGGTGTGGGGGTGCTTTGCTGGTGACACTGTCAGTGATTTATTTAGAATTCAACGCACACTTAACCAGCATGGCTCCCACAGCATTCTGCAGCGATACGCCATTCCATCTGGTTTGGGCTTAGTGGGACTATCATTTGTTTTTCAACAGGACAATGACCCAACACACCTCCAGGCTGTGTAAGGGCTATTTTTACCAAGAAGGAGAGTGATGGAGTGCTGCATCAGATGACCTGGCCTCCACAATCCCCCGACCTCAACCCAATTGAGATGGTTTGGGATGAGTCGGACAGCAGAGTGAAGGAAAAGCAGCCAACAAGTGCTCAGCATATGTGGGAACTTCTTCAAGACTGTTGGAAAAGCATTCCAGGTGAAGCTGGTTGAGAGAATGCCAAGAGTGTGCAAATCTGTCATCAATGCAAAGGGTGGCTATTTGAAGAATCTCAAATATATTTTGATTTGGTTAAAACTTTTTTATTATTCTACAATGTAGAAAATAGTAAAAATAAAAAATAAAACCTTGAATGAGTAGGTGTCCAAACTTTTGACTTACCTCCGTGGTACTGCGATGGGACCCGGGAGGGACGGCCACTTCGGGCATGCTTGATCCGCCTGCCATCTTTCCACTCAATAGCTAGAGGAGAGAGCAGGGCACAATGTTTCAGAGACACACTTAACCTCAAAGGCTAGCCGACACCATTCAATAATTCTATGAATCAACCATCTATTAATAACTAGAAGAAATACACTTGATCATTAGCAACAGTCAATGAGATGTGTGAGGCCAAACTATCACATCAGCATCTGAGACTTCTATACACACATTAAAGTAGCCTAAATAGAGGACCCTTCTCGAGCAGCATCACTAGAAGATGTACATTGCGCTTTTCAAATGGACAATTACATTCCATTTCTTGACATTCCATTACCTTTTTGTGGCACTGGCTTCCTCATGCTCCAGTAATACTGACTGAGTTCAAGACACAATAGTCCACTCTCTAAAGAAGGGAAATGAGAAGGCAAAACAACATTGAAGTAAACACAAACCATTTGATACTTCACTCTTCATGTTAGGTCAGAATTTAGGTCCAATTTGGATCTTTCTTGTACATTGTGTTCAAGAAGCCAGTCTGCTGTAGCCTATACTAGTTCTAGCCCGGTTAGCCTTTTAAGGGTGATTCCAGCATTATGGACATTACATTTGCACGCAAAATCAAACTTGAATTTCTAACAGATTTGACAAACAAAATAGAAATTAAAGTTTTGATATGTATGTCTATAGTACCCCTTAGGGGAAGTGTATACCCCAAAAATAACTGACTTCTAAATATTGGCATGTTGGAGAAATAAAACAAAAATTACCGTTATGGATGTTACGGAGTCTCTTTTGACCAATGGGTATGTTAACTGTGTAGATACTCCTCTAAGAAAGCCAATGTTCCAAACCGCAGGTCTCTATCATAATCCATTAAAAGGTTATTGGAGTTTTTACTCTTGTAGGATTGCAAAGATTAGGGTGACTAAATCAATGGAGGCCAGAGAAGAAATGTGGTCCAAAATCTGGAAAAGAGCATTGCGTCAGCTAGGCTGGATGCTGTGCGAGAACTAAGGCAAACTGACAGGCTCACTGTTGAACTTATCTTTCTTCTCAAATCCCGATATAGGAGGTAAGATAGATATCAATTTTGAGACATGACATGTATACTGAACAAAAATATAAATGCAACAGGTAAATTGTTGGTCCCATGTTTCATGAGCTGAATAAAAGATCCCAGAAATTATCCATACGCACAAAAAGCTTATTTCTCTCAAATTTTGCGCACAAGTTTTACGTCGCTGTTAGTGAGCATTTCTCCTTTGCTAAAATAATCCATCCACCTGACAGCTGTGGCATATCAAGAAGCTGATTAAACAGCATGATCATTACACAGGGGCACCTTGTGCTGGGGACAATAAAAGGCCATTCTAAAATGTGCAGTTTTGTCACACAACACAATGCCACAGATGTCTCAAGTTGATGGAGAGCTGTTGCCAGATAATTGAATGTTAATTTCTCTACCATCAGCTGCCTCCAAACTCATTTTAGAGAATTTGGCAGTACGTCCAACCGGCCTCACAATTGCAGACCACGTGTAACCACGCTAGCCCAGGACCTCCACATCTGGCTTCTTCACCTGCGGGATTGTCTGAAACCAGCCACCCGGACAGCTGGTGAAACTGTCTGCACAACCAAATAATTTCTGCACAAACTGTCAGAAACCGTCTCAAGAAAGCTCATCTGCGTGCTCGTCGTCCTCACCAGGGTCTTGACCTGACTGCAGTTCGGCGTCGTAACCGACTTCAGTGGACAAATGCTCACCTTCGATGGCCACTGGCACGCTGAAGAAGTGTGCTCTTTACGGATGAATCCCGGCTTCAACTGTTCCCGGGCAGTATGGCATTGTGTGGGCGAGCGGTTTGCTGATGTCAACGTTGTGAACAGAATGCCCCAAGGTGGAGGTGGGGTTATGGTATGGGAAGGCATGAGCTACAAAAATATAAACGCAACAAGCAACCATTTCAAAGATTTTACTGAGTTACAGTTAAATCAGTCAATTTAAATAAATTCATTAGGCCCTAATTATGAATTTCACATGACTGTGAATACAGATATGCATCTGTTGGTCACAGATAACTTTAAAAAAGGTAGGGGTGTGGGTCAGAACCTGTCAGTATCTGGTGTGCAGCGCGACACATCACCTTCGCATAGAGTTGATCAAGCTGTTGATTATGGCCTGTGGAATGTTGTCCCACTCCTCTTCAATGGCTGTGCGAAGTTGCTGGATATTGGCGGGAACTGGAACACACTGTCGTACACGTTGCAAAGCACCCCAAACATGCTCAATGGATGACATGTCTGGTGAGCATGCAGGCCATGGAAGAACTGGGACATTTTCAGCTTCCAGGGATTGTGTACAGATCCTTGCGACACGGGCCGTGCATTATGCTGAAACATGAGATGATGGTGGCGGATGAATGGCACGACAATGGCCCTCACGATCTCAACACAGTGTCTCTGTGCATTCAAATTGCCATCGATAAAATGCAATTGTGTTTGTTGTCCGTAGCTTATGCCTGCCCATACCATAACCCCTAAGCTACCATGGGGCACTCTGTTCACAACATTGACATCAGCAAACCGCTCGCCCACACGACGCAATACACATGGCCTGCGGTTGAGGCCGGTTGGACGTACTGCGAGCTTCTTGATATGCTACACCTGCCAGGTGGATGGATTATCTTGACAAAGGAGAAATGCTAACTAACAGGGATGTAAACAAATTTGTGCATAACATTTTAGAGAAATACGCTTTTTGTGCATATGGAAAATGTCTGGGATCTTTTATTTCAGCTCATGAAACATTGGATCAACACTTTACATATTTTTGTTCAGTATAAATAACAATTTTTTTGCAGTGGTGGCCATGATTTAGCAGCAGTGTTGCGTCGCTGCTGAATGCATATAGGGGAAACACTGACAGTATGAAAATCTGGATACCCCCCTGTGAACCCTTTCTAAAAAGCCATGAAATACTATTGACTGAAATATCCTTGAGACTTGGCCTCCTGTAATGGTCAAAATTCATACAATTTCCTACTTAAAAGTTTCAAAAAGCCTGAACTCCAACATATAGACCTTCAGGATAATTATGGACGTGGTTTAATTTGGAAACGACTAACTTTATTTGTGGATGATCAAATTGACTTTCCCACGGACTCGCTCTTAACGCTCCCCCTTCTGTCTGCCAGGCAGGGGGTCAGCGTTGGAAGCAGACGACAGGGTACAACAAAGAGGTGGCCCAGATCTCAGTCACCCACCCAAACACACTCAACTACCAGTTGGCTACAACACACAGGTCATTAGGTCAGACGAACAAACAAACAAGTTGCTGAAATCATATTGGTCCTCAAAGTAGACTAGATTTGTTTAGCATCAACACACAGCAG
The DNA here is from genome assembly GCF_020615455.1 of Coregonus clupeaformis. Lineage (NCBI taxonomy): Eukaryota > Metazoa > Chordata > Actinopteri > Salmoniformes > Salmonidae > Coregonus > Coregonus clupeaformis. Next base: position 19,105,412 of record NC_059208.1, read on the forward strand.
TCACAGCTACTCACAAATCCCTTGATTTTAAAATGCATGCACCCAGGACATTGAAGTTAATAGCAGATAAAGGCTAATTGACTAATTAAAGCATATTTACCAAATAGCCACGCTAAACACACCAACCATTTAAAGATACACTACCAGTCAAAAGTTTGGACAAACCTACTGATTCAAGGGTTTTTCTTAATTTTTACATTGTAGAATAATAGTGAAGACATCAAAACTATGAAATAACACATATGGAATTATGTAGTAACCAAAAAAGTGTCAAACAAATCCAAATATATTTTATATTTGAGAATCTTCAAAGTAGCCACCCTTTGCCTTGATGACAGCTTTGCACACTCTTGGCATTCTCACAACCAGCTTCATGAGGTAGTCACCTGGAATGCATTTCAATTAACAGGCCTTCTTCAAAGTTAACTTGTGGAATTTCTTTACTTCTTAAATGTATTTGAGCCAATCAGTTGTGTTGTGACAAGTTGGGGGGGGGTATACAGAAGATAGCCCTATTTGGCAAAAGACCAAGTCCATATTATGGCAAGAACAGCTCAAATAAGCAAAGAGAAACGACAGTCCATCATTACTTTAAGACATGAAGGTCAGTCAATACGGAAAATTGAGAACTTTTAACGTTTCTTCAAGTGCGGTCGCAAAAACCATCAAGCGCTATGATGAAACAGGCTCTCATGAGGACCGCCACAGGAATGGAAGACCCAGAGTTACCTGTGCTGCAGAGGATAAGTTAATTAGAGAGTTACCAGCCTCAGAAATTGCAGCCCAAATAAATGCTTCAGAGTTCAAGTCACAGACACATCTCAACATCAACTGTTCGGAGGGGACTGTGTGAATCAGGCCTTCGTGGTCTAATTGCTGCAAAGGACACCAATAAGAAGAAGAAACCTGCTTGGACCAAGAAACACGAGCAATGGACATCCGACCAGTCTGGCGTCCAAATTTGAGATTTTTTGTTCCAACCGCCGTGTCTTTGTGAGACACGGTGTGGGTGAACGGAGGATCTCTGCATGTGTAGTTCAGACCGTAAAGCATGGAGGAGGTGGTGTTATGGTGTGGGGGTGCTTTGCTGCTGACACGGTCAGTGATTTATTTAGAATTCGAGGCACACTTAACCAGCATGGCTCCCACAGCATTCTGCAGCGATACGCCAACCCATCTGGTTTGGGCTTAGTGGGACTATCATTTGTTTTTCAACAGGCTATTTTACCAAGAAGGAGAGTGATGGAGTGCTGCATCAGATGACCCGGCCTCCACAATCCCCCGACCTCAACCCAATTGAGATGGTTTGGGAAGAGTCGGACCGCAGAGTGAAGGAAAAGCAGCCAACAAGTGCTAAGCATGTGTGGGAACTCCTTCAAAACTGTTGGAAAAGCATTCCAGGTGAAGCTTGTTGAGAGAATGCCAAGAGTGTGCAAAGCTGTCATCAATGCAAAGGGTGGCTATTTGAAGAATCTCTAATATATTTTGATTTGGTTAAAACTTTTTTGGTTACTACATTATTCCATATGTGTTATTGCATAGTGTTGATGCCTTCACTATTATTCTACAATGTAGAAAATAGTAAAAATAAAAAATAAAACCTTGAATGAGTAGATGTGTCCAAACTTTTGACTGGTACTGTTTATCAACAACAAAGTAACCTTGCAGCTTTTTTCTCCTAACTGGTTTAGAATAACAGATTGCTGATTATTTATACACACCAGGAGCAGTTCATCAGTAACAGTATCAAGCTAGCAAACTAGCTAGCTACATCATTTCAGCAGGCAATCAAATAGACTTCTAAATTAAGCTAGCCATAAGCTCAGTTGCTGTAAATGTGCATGCTAGCTACCAAAAGCTAAGTTTACATTGGGCTGACAAGCGGCCATAAATAACGGTTTCAAATATGCAATACTCGCTATAGCAATGGAGAATGAGACACCAAAAATGAATCATAATATGCAATAAAAAACCTTAAAATATCATAGTCTTCAAACCTGTCTTCAGTTGGTTCTCGCAATAGAAGTGCGCCTTTTTCCTTGCATCAAGGGGATGTCGTCCAAATTTTTGCGACCAGCTCCCTCCTTTTCCTTCCCAGAAAAAAATGACAGCGGCATTAACTACTAGCTCGGACAGACCAGCTCGCTGCTATTACCACTATTATTTATAATGGCCCACGTCCATGCTGTACTGGCTATAAGGGAAAATAACTACCATCATTAGCCCGTTTAATATGACTAAAATGCCGATTTTTAAGTTAGCCTAGCTAGCATAAGATATCAAGGGTTCCTATTCAAAACACAAAGCCAACACATGGGACTCCCCTCAGGGCAAAAGCCAAGCAATTAATCACAGTAGCTAGATATTCAGCCAGCAAATATGTGTATTTAAGAGTGAGGATATGAAGAGGTACCTACCTCCAAGCTAATAACATTGGCATGCTCGAACAACAGCTAACGTTAGCTAGCTCCGTCAACACAGCATGCTAAACTCAGCTAACGGGCAGACTATGTTAGCTGGCTATCTATCTATCTATCTATCTATCTATATATCGTTGGACTGAATATAAATACATCAACAAATGCTAGCTAAATTACGGGCAAAATGTAGGGCTTGAATGTGTGCTTGTTAAAAAGAGGATAGCGTGTAAACAATATATTCGAGTCTGTTTACCTTGCTTTGTAATGTTTGTGTATTTTCTGATGTGGATTAGCTAGTGGCTGTCCATTTTTTCTTCTTCTTTAAATTTGTTGGCGGATAGCAACCGTGAGGTGCATACACCGCCACCTACTGTACTGGAGTGTGAGGCCATTCACGGACTCCCTATTCATCTTTTCCTCTCATCTAGCTCTGTTTCTCTACCTACTGCTCTGGAGTGAGTTCATCACACTTCGTAGAAAAATTTGCTCTACCAACAAACCCTACACCAATAAAAAAAAGAAGAAGAAACTTACCACTATTCGACTACTTGGCCCTATCTGATCCTACACCAGGCCGGCAGCCTGGAAGGACGGTACACTATCGCTCAACCTCTTCTCCACCCAACCTGACACCACATATGGATCTGCCAGAAGGACGAGGCTCAATCTCAGTGGTCTTCACTGCACCTGCCAACACAAGTAATTAATCCTCACTCTTGTCAGGTGTAGTGGTAGATGTTGCCTTCTTCCACCTTTTGCTTTTCTGTTTTCCTGCCATGCTGGATTCCTTTCCTTCATCTTCATCTTCTTCCCTCCCATCCTCGCTCTCGTCAGGTGTAGTGGTAGATGTTGCCTTCTTCCATCTTTTAATTTTCTGTTTTCCTGCCATGTTCAACATACTTTCATTGGGGGGGTATGGAGAACTACACTCAAAATATGTATTATCGCCACCAACTGGACAGGGGTAAAATAAAAAGCATACGGGAAAGGGAAAATGAACATTAATCCACACACACTACAAAAACCTTACTAACAAAAAGATATACACTCCCACTCCTTCTGTCCTTCAAAAACTCAAATACCCTGCTCAGGCTCTGGGGCCTGAGAGGGTGGAACCACACCATACAGTACTCCATGTAGCTCTTCAGATGTGAAATGTTTTAATTCCAAAAAGAGTTCAGCTGCAGAAACAATGATATCAAGCTTTCTTTACTTCCTTTCAACTTGTGCAGTTTTGTTTATCACTATCATTATAAATGACACAAAGTCCACTTTCTTCATATGAAGAATTTCTGGGTTCATTTATTCTTCTTCTTCTTCTTCGAGGTGTATTGCTGCCACCTACGGTATGGTAGTGAACAAGATGTTTTAAAAATGTCAGTTTTACAGTACTAAAATAAAATAAAATTTTAAACATCCCACTCCTTCAGTCATAGTCCAAATCACATCCCTACACAGGCTCAGGGGCCTGTGAGGACTGAACATTAGCCGACATGATTCCTTATAATGGCTCTGCTGTAAAATCCCAGAATCCCAAAAAACATTCAGCCACACTCACAACGATGCCTATTTTCTCAGATTTCCTCTGTTTCCGCTGTGCAGATTATAACCAATGCAATAAACAATACAAATTCCACCTTTTTAACATGCAACATGTCATGATCCTGTAGGCGAGGACAATTTTCTGGTGTCTCTAATCCAACTACCATGGTTTCTTCAACGTTACTCTGTTCTTCCACTCTTCTCACTGCCTCTGGAAAGAAGACGCAGGACAGCTTTTACACGCTGTCTAGACTGGGCATGCGTCCGCATGTTGATTTTGTACATCCACACCAGACGCGATCCAAGACACGCAGGTTGAAATATCGAAACGAACTCTGAACCAACTATATTAATTTGGAGACAGGTCGAAACGCATGAAACATTCGTGGACATTTAGCTAGCTAGCTTGCAGTTGCTAACTCATTTGTCCTGGGATATTAACATTGGGTTTTTATTTTACCTGAAATGCACAAGGTCCTTTTTTTCTGGATCTTTGTAGAATTTTGACCTAATTTGAGTCTCACATAATCGTGTGTTCTCTACCCCGACATTTAATCCCCAGATAAAAGGGGAAACTACTCGTTTCTAGTAATCTCTCCTCCTTCAGTGGAAGTCTTCTTCTTCTGTGGACTTTATATGTCGGTTGGCAACCAACTTCAAGGTGCATTACCACCACCAACTGGACTGGAGTGTGGACCTCAGTTCATCGTTCAACCACCAAAGTGGGTATATGCTCCTAAAAACCAAGGAGATGGGAGAGGCGGGACTTGCAGTGCGTCACGCATCAAAAATAGAACAAAGTTCTATTTTAGTGCCTGGCTACGCAGACATTCGTTGACGCACGCGAGCAGTTTAGATTAAACAATTGAATAAAATGTATGTGTACATTTATTTTGCAACGCAAGTGGTGTGGTCATCATGTTACTCTTGCCACCTTTGTCTCTTTCACCCTGACAGGGCACTTCAGGAATTCGGGCCATGTTCGCCACCACAATTGCAGTATTTCGCTTCAACTGGCATACGATACTCCTCCCGTCGACATACACTTGACACATGTACAAATATTTAACATTTCACACTGCATGGGTTTGGGCATATCCCAAATAAATGTGCGAAGGAAGAGACTTCTTCAAAAAACAATAGAATGGATGGAGTGGGCTTCCTTACGCCATCCACCATATGGGTCAGTCGCATGCACCAACCACTGCATCTACTTATTCAGTTACATCCTTTGCACTCATTTCTAGCGCCACTCCAGAGATAACCCCCTTGATAGGCGCCCTGCATCGCAGATCCACACACAACACATTCCAATCCAAAATCTTTTTCAGGTGCAATGCATACTCCTTCTGCTCCTCGGACACACAAACAAAATAAAAAAATAAGCCCACTACTTGTTATCCTCACTGACGCAACCTCATCCAACGCATCTGCAATTTCCATCGCGATGTCAAATGGATCTCCCAGGTAACTCCATCAGTCCAAAACCTTCACTCCAACTTAAAACGAGTCAGAACTAAGTTTGTATTTACTAGATTCCAAGACCACTTTACTTCTCTTACTGTATTTCCTTTTTTGTTGGCCACTGTAATCCATTCCTTCTCACTCTCATTTCTGGGAATGCATAAAAGTCAAATCACTAGGAACTCAGTTTGCAAAAACGTAACTACTATACACTGAGTGCACAAATCATTAGGAACACCTTCCTAATATTGAGTTGCACCCCCTTTTACTCTCAGAACAGACTCAATTTGTCGGGGCATCGACTCTACAAGGTGTCGAAAGCTTTCCACAGGAATCTGGCCCATGTTGACTCCAATGCTTCCCACAATTGTGTCAAGTTGGCTGGTAGTGGATGTCTACTCCGAATAGCTCGTTCCAGATTGAGATCTGGTGACTGGGCAGGCCACTGCAGTAAGCTGAATTCTCTGTCATGTTTGTGGAAACATTCCTGTACAATCCTAGCCTTGTGTCATTGGGCATTATCCTGATGAAAAAAATCAATTAACAGATGGATATACTGCTGCCATGAAGGGATGCACCTGATTGGCAATAATGTTCAGATATTATGTAGCATTAAAACGTTGCTCCACTTTTATCAAGGGGCCCAAGGTGTGCCATGAAAACACACCGCACACCACCACCAGCCTGCAATGTTCACACGCGGCATGATGAATGCATGTACTCCCTAGTCCTCCTATCAGCGTGAAACAGCAGGACCAGGCAATGTTTTTCCAATTCTCCAGTGTTTTCTTTCCTTAGCCCACTGCAACTGCAGTTTCTTGTTTTTTACTGAAAGAAGTTTAACTCAGTAAGGTAATCAGCTGTCATACCCCCTTCGTGTCAAGGTACGACAAGTTGTGCATTCTTTGGGAAACAATGTTGTACAGGCCTGTCAGTTGACTAACTGTAGCCCGTATGTTTCTCTGCACAATTTGTGTCAGCCTCCTTTGTCCTCTTTCATCAGTGACCCGTTTTTTACCACTGGCCAGCCTGCTGTTGGCTGGATGTCCTTTGGGTGGTGAACCATTCTTGATACACACAGGAAACTATTGAGCGTGAAAAACCCAGCAGCGTTGCAGTTCTTGACACACTCAAACAGGTGCGCTTGACACCTACTACCATACCCCGTTCAAAGATAATAATAATATAATATGCCATTTAGCAGACACTTTTATCCAAAGCGACTTACAGTCATGTGTGCATACATTTTTACATATGGGTGGTCCCGGGGATCGAACCCACTACCCTGGCGTTACAAGCGCCATGCTCTACCAATTGAGCTACAGAAGACCATCTTTTGTCTTGCCCATTCACCCTCTGAATGGCACACATACACAATCCATGTCTCAAGGCTTAAAAATTGTTCTTTAACCTGTCTCCTCCCCTTCATCTACACTGATTGAATAATAAGGGATCATAGCTTTCACCTGGATTCATGGAAAGAGCCTAATGTTTTGTACACTCAGTGTACTTTCCACTGTGTGTATTTTGCAAGTTATAAAGAAGGCATTCTAAGATGTGGTAATTTAATAAGCTAATAACCAACATTTCGACAGACAAGCTGTCTTCATCATGGTATAATGACAAACAATGCGGGTCACTAGTTTATATAGTGTCAAAGGACACAAGCAGGTGTCTGTAATCATTGCCGGGTGTGGCCTAATAGCATTGGTTAATTCACAGATAAACAGAACATACAAAAAACATGGATAGCATACGATCATAGATACAACTTGGCTACATAGGCCCACAAACATTTACAATGAATAGCAAAATAATCAATAATCACAAGAATGGCTTCAAATCAAAGTCTAAGTTGAGACCGAAGGGAGCAAGGGTCTTTAAATTAAAGATCCAGGCAGCCTCTCGTTTTAACAATACGTTGTCGAGGTCACCCCCTCTCCAAGGGAGGGTGACATGTTCGATGCCGATATAACGTAGGGACGAAATCGAGTGGTTCGCTTCCAAAAAAGTGGGCAGCGACTGGGTATGTCGAGTTTTTGCACCTAATGGTGCTACGATGTTCAGAGATTTGTACTTTTAATTCGTGACAAGTCTTACAGTGGGGAAAAAAAGTATTTAGTCAGCCACCAATTGTGCAAGTTCTCCCACTTAAAAAGATGAGAGAGGCCTGTAATTTTCATCATAGGTACACGTCAACTATGACAGACAAAATGAGAGAAAAAAATCCAGAAAATCACATTGTAGGATTTTTTATGAATTTATTTGCAAATTATGGTGGAAAATAAGTATTTGGTCAATAACAAAAGTTTCTCAATACTTTGTTATATACCCTTTGTTGGCAATGACACAGGTCAAACGTTTTCTGTATGTCTTCACAAGGTTTTCACACACTGTTGCTGGGATTTTCTATGGGGTTGAGATCTGGAGACTGGCTAGGCCACTCCAGGACCTTGAAATGCTTCTTACGAAGCCACTCTTTCGTTGCCCAGGCGGTGTGTTTGGGATCATTGTCATGCTGAAAGACCCAGCCACGTTTCATCTTCAATGCCCTTGCTGATGGAAGGAGGTTTTCACTCAAAATCTCACGATACATGGCCCCATTCATTCTTTCCTTTACATGGATCAGTCGTCCTGGTCCCTTTGCAGAAAAACAGCCCCAAAGCATGATGTTTCCACCCCCATGCTTCACAGTAGGTATGGTGTTCTTTTGATGCAACTCAGCATTCTTTGTCCTCCAAACACGACGAGTTGAGTTTTTACCAAAAAGTTCTATTTTGGTTTCATCTGACCATATGACATTCTCCCAATCCTCTTCTGGATCATCCAAATGCACTCTAGCAAACTTCAGACGGGCCTGGACATGTACTGGCTTAAGCAGGGGGGACACGTCTGGCACTGCAGGATTTGAGTCCCTGGCGGCGTAGTGTGTTACTGATGGTAGGCTTTGTTACTTTGGTCCCAGCTCTCTACAGGTCATTCACTAGGTCCCCCCGTGTGGTTCTGGGATTTTTGCTCACCGTTCTTGTGATCATTTTGACCCCACGGGGTGAGATCTTGCGTGGAGCCCCAGATCGAGGGAGATTATCAGTGGTCTTGTATGTCTTCCATTTCCTAATAATTGCTCCCACAGTTGATTTCTTCAAACCAAGCTGCTTACCTATTGCAGATTCAGTCTTCCCAGCCTGGTGCAGGTCTACAATTTTGTTTCTGGTGTCCTTTGACAGCTCTTTGGTCTTGGCCATAGTGGAGTTTGGAGTGTGACTGTTTGAGGTTGTGGACAGGTGTCTTTTATACTGATAACAAGTTCAAACAGGTGCCATTAATACAGGTAACGAGTGGAGGACAGAGGAGCCTCTTAAAGAAGTTGTTACAGGTCTGTGAGAGCCAGAAATCTTGCTTGTTTGTAGGTGACCAAATACTTATTTTCCACCATAATTTGCTAATAAATTCATTAAAAATCCTACAACGTGATTTTCTGGATTTTTTTCTCTCAATTTGTCTGTCATAGTTGACGTGTACCTATGATGAAAATTACAGGCCTCTCTCATCTTTTTAAGTGGGAGAACTTGCACAATTGGTGGCTGACTAAATACTTTTTTCCCCCACTGTAGGTGCATTGCCTCAGTTAAACAGGCCAAATCAAACTAAGTCCTCAGCTCTATGACAGGCTGTTAGTGATCCTGGTTTTGTATTTATTATGGATCCCCATTAGCTGCTGCCAAGGCAGTTGTACAATTAAAAAAAAACATTACAATACTTCCATAACAGATTTCACAACACACCAAGTGTGTGCCCTCAGTCCCCGCTGTTCCATAAGGTGTATTCCTGATGTGGAATAGAGTTCCATGTAGTCATGGCTCTATGTAGTACTGTGTGCCTCCCATAGTCTGTTCTGGACTTAGGGACTGTGAAGAGACCTCTACAAGATTTAGTTGAGGTTTAGGGTTTAGTGAATGATTTGTCCCAAATACAATGCTTTTTTGAAATATTTAGGACTCACTTTTTGGCCAGTCAGTTGACTGTTCTTCCCCCTCCAGTTGCCTCGATGGATGATCAGTCAACCTCATGTGACTTGGGAAATGGTAGTCAGATTTTTTTTGTGGCAACTCACAGAAACAGAAGTTCTTGCTGCCTTATTAGCTATTGACACCAAGAAGTCATTAGAGACTGACAATTTGGACCCGTCTTTCCTTAAGTATGCAGCGCCCCTCATTTCTGGCTCAGTAACACACGTTTTATTTACATTTTAGTCATTTAGCAGACGCTCTTATCCAGAGCGACTTACAGTTAGTGAGTGCATACATTTTCATACTTGCCCCGCGTGGGAAACGAACCCACAACCCTGGCGTTGCAAGCACCATGCTCTACCAACTGAGCTACAGGGGACTACTATATTTATTATATTATATTATTACTATATTTATTAACTTTAGTATCAGGACTAATTCAAAAAGTGTGGAAAGCAGCTTTTGTGCTACCACTCCATTATCGACCCAGTTCCAGGCTCAGTTAGTCTTGCGAAAATACTAAAATCATCGGTAAACAAATAGCTACATCATTTCTTTTATCTCTAAATAGTATTCTTATTGTTAATCAGACCTAAACATAGCACCACTACGGGTACCATGCTTACCGCAAATACTTACTCGCCTCAGATTATATAAATAATTGTGCTGCCATGTTTGTACTCTTCTCAAAAGCTTTTGATACTGTAAACCATGTCATTCTGTTGAATAAACTGTCCTTGATAGTGTTGGGTACTGATGCTTGCCGATAGCTTCATAATTATCTCAATGACCAAACTCAGGCCATCAAGGTACATGGGGTCAAATCTGAGTTCCTTGAGTTACATAAAGGGGTGGCACAAGGTTCGATACTCAGCCCACTACTGTTTACAATCTATATAAATAACATAGGTAATGCTGTAAAAATAAAAATATTAATTTGTATGCAGCTGATAGTGTTGTATTCCATTGCTCCATCGGTTGGCCAAGCCTTTTCACATTTTAAGTCTGACTTTCAAGCACTGCAGGAGGTCACTATTGGATCTAAAGTTAGTGGTAAATGCAAACAGAACGCATGCTGTTTTCTAGGTCCCATAACCCAGATTTAAATTAATTTGTAATGACTAGTTTGAACGGCACACAAATTGAGCGAGTTCCGTCCTACAAAAAGTCGGACTCTCCTGAGTGGCGCGACTCTCCTGAGTGGCGCAGTGGTCTAAGGCACTGCATCGCAGTGCTAACTGTGCCACTAGAGATCCTGGTTCGAATCCAGGCTCTGTTGCAGCCGGCCGCGACCGGGAGACTCATGGGCGGCGCACAATTGGCCCAGCGTTGTCCAGGGTAGGGGAGGGAATGGCCGGCAGGGATGTAGCTCAGTTGATAGAGCATGGCGTTTGCAACGCCAGGGTTGTGGGTTCGTTTCCCACGGGGGGCCAGTATAAAAAAAATAATAATGTATTCACTAACTGTAAGTCGCTCTGGATAAGAGCGTCTGCTAAATGACTAAAATGTAAATGTAAAAATCCTTGTATCTGGCTTGATGACAAACTGTCATTTAAAAAAACATGTCACTAAGCTGGTGAATAAGTTGAAGTTCAAGGATGGTTTCTTTTAAAGAAACAAAGCATGTCTGACTTTTGTTAATAGGAAGGAAATTGTCCAGGCCACTTTTATGTCTATTTTAGAGTATGGGGATATTATCTATATGCATGCAGCAGCATTTACACTTAAACCACTAGATGCTGTTTTCCATTGTGCCCTTAGGTTTATTACTGGGGATGGTTATAGAACTCACCATTGTGTTTTGTATGCAAGGAGAGAGCAGCATTTACTTGTGTTTATCTACAAAGCACTCATGCAGAAACTTCATATGTATCATCATTCATTCAATTTAGACTTACAAATTACCAAACCCGGTCTCAGGCTTGTATTTGTATTTATTATGGATCCCCATTAGCTGCTGCCAAGGCACTCTGGATAACATAACAGCCTAACCAGCTCTGCTAGGGTGAGTAATGTTCAGTGAGCTGTTCTGTTCATTTGTGTCTGGAAGTAGCTAGCAAGTTAGCTTGAGTGCTTAACTTATGTTGTTATTACAGAACGCTCGGATCAACCCTTAAAGAGATGGGTGGGGCTAAAGCTTAAGAAGGTGTGAACGATGCTGAATGGGTGTAAACAAAGAAGGGCTCTAGTAGTAGTAGTAGTACCAAAAGATTCAAAGGCCATTTTCTCAAAAAGTGAGTTTACAAGTTTATCAACTTTCAAAGCAAAATTACTTTCCCATTCTTCCTCAACTGTAGTGTATGATATACCATTTTGTAGCTCTGAGTCTCTTTTTATTCAATGTAAAAAACACAATTTCAAATGTTGCTACATAAGACCGATTTGAGCTGGTGGGTCACATTTTCACTTCTCCAGAAATAGCAATTGAATTGCATTCAAGCCATGTACATTTTCACTATAAACCCATGGACGGTGAATCTTTTTAATACGTTTGGTTTATAATCAAATTAAACGAAAAACAATCTGCAACAGCAATGTTTCTAAATAGGATCGGGTCAGAAGCATATCATAAATCGCTTCTCTCATTCCATGCGCACACGTAGGCTTAAATGTCTTTATGCATAACAGTCACGTCTATACAAAATACTAGGCTCCTGTCAATTGTATCGTGGCCTGTGTGAGGCAGATCCTCAACAAAAATCTGCAGTTGATATTGAGGACTGAATAGTTTGGAGGAGCGTGTCTTTGGAAATCAGACGAGGGGCGCTCTTTGAAAATGGGGATGGTTAGCCTACTTGAACAAGCGAAATGTAGGTATGTGAATTGTGAATAATGAAAAAGCATGAGGGCAAAAACCTCAAATATTTCAAAGCACTCTCAGTAGACCATTTAAAACCCCTTAATTCATAGGCTAGTTTTGGCTAACCCCGCTCTATCCCAAATGTAAATTCTATTACTCCAATGTTTACAAACAAGAATTTCCGTAGCCCCATGATTCAGCTGTACACCAAAACAAGTAGTGGGCTGCCATTTTGCTGAAAGATGAATCCCAGACTGTAGCTTTAAATCTTTGAACAGATGAGGGGCTCTAAATTGAAGGACAGACTCACTCTTCCATATATGACTTGTGAGAGAAACCTCTACCTTGCAACTGTGCTCTGCTTGACCATTTTCTGGCGTGCACTCCTGGAACCTGAGGCATCAACCACAGAGAAACCCCCGGAAGAGTTGGGGAATCCATGAGCTGCCACATATTTGCGGTAGGCTTCACGAATAATACGAAAGGCTTGTGTGTTGGCATAGGGGATGTCTGTAACTGGGTCTCTGTACAGTGCAGCCTTGTGGGTGACAGGACAGACTTCCTGGGTGGGGGGCTGGGAGCCGGTCCGCACTGCCTGGGGGAAGGCAGCCTCAAAGGCCTCCTCATCGCTAAAGGTGATGTAAGTGCGGGAGCAAAGACCTCCCAAGGGTTGCTGGGAAGGCATGGGACTTGGTGCCACAGCAGCAATGGGCAGCGGTGTGTCCTGGTCTAACCTTTAAAAAAACAAATACAAACATTTGAGTTAGTGGTACATAGACTCCCTGGCTAAATAAAGGTTAAATATGTAATAAAACATCAGCCTACCGACAAAGGGCAATAATAGCTTTATTGTAAACAATGCTGTACTCTACTCCAGGTTTAGACTGTGCCCATTGCCAAGTAGCCTAGGATACAGTGGCTACTTGGGCATAAATAACAAATGAGACAAAAAAATACATCCAATATTATTTTCACATCCAAACTTGATTTCAGCAAAACGGCTGCTGCATCCTGTCTGCGTGTTCGTTTGATTTAAGATAGCAACGTTGCTTTTCATTCTAAATATGGTGTTCCAAAATCAATGGAAATAAGGTACGCAGTTAGGGCTGTGGCGGTCATGAAATTGTCAGCCGGTTGTCATGCCGGTCTCACAGTAATTGACCGGTAATTAACATAAACACGTTTAGCATCTCCAAACCTCCATGCATACAAGCCGCTGTCTAATAAATCAATTGAATATACACCATCACAATAAATCCAGTATTTATTTCAGGCAGGTCTAAAGAAACATGAAGAACAGAATATAATGAGTTGGCCTACCGTATGTTATCTGGCTATGCGCTTGTTCATGTAGCTGACAAGATATGCAAATAAGTCCTTTATTTGATATTATATGATTTTATAGTAAGAAGATAATTGAACTTAGCTCAATAAAATAGAAATAATATTTTTCACATTCTGGAGCGAGAGTGCGCATTCTGTAGCTCAGCTGGTAGAGCACGGCACTTGTAACGCCAGGGTAGTGGGTTCGATCCCCGGGACCACCCATACACAAAAATGTATGCACACATCACTGTAAGTCGCTTTGGATAAAAGCGTCTGCTAAATGGCATATTATTTGAAGTGGCTACGTTGAGCGTAAAAGTGATCATTTGAAACAGGTCCTATATGCTAGTTTTAGAGTTATTTGGCAACTTTAGCTGTGAATGATAAACCATAGAATAGAATAGAATGCCTTAGAAATCAAAATATATTTGGGCTGCATGACGCGACTATAGGCTATTGATCATTTGAGAAAGTCGCAAAAAAAAGCTTGCGCTCTGTTCCTTGCGAGCTGTCCTCTCATCAAGTGATAATATTTTCATCCATCAGACTATTCTCAATTTAATCTTGTCTTTACGAATATGTAAAATTAGTTTAGATTTAGAATGGCCCATTATCAAATGGGCAGGAAGAGGGGCAAAAGAAAAAAAGAATGTAATCCGTATGCACTCGAAGAGCGAAAGGAGGCCACTTTATCCGCTGGATCGTTTTACTCATGTCGAGTAGGCTACTCCAGTTGTTTCTCGGTGCGACAGGTGATATTCTGCCCAAACTCTGTATGCCATGTGCTCTCCAACCCTGTTCCTGCAGCTACTCAGTGCTTAATTTGGGAAACCAAGTGAAATCTGTTCAGGGACATCGATAGTAAAATGTTTTCACAACTAAACATATTCCATTAAACTGTTAACAGCCCCTCTCTCTGTGCACTGGAGAAAGGAATGAAAGAGAGAGGAGGAGATGGAAATGCACGGTGGTGAGATTACCTTTAGCTAAAGGTAATGTGTCAGCCTATTAATTATGAAAATAAAAAAGCCCAATTACGAGGCTATTCTAAATCAAATACAAATTCACTATAATTGTAGGCTAACTCTGAATTAGTTTAATTTAGGCTAGACCAATTATGTACCAAAGATATCTTAAATCTGTATGTTTTTCTTCCATGTGTAATATGCAGTAGGCTATGTATTGTTTAACGGCACAATTATTTTAATTCAGGGGTCTCTCAGGCTTGGGCTCATATTGGCCTATGCATATGCATAAGCTTTAATATGCATATGGTTGTTGTTAATTAATCATCACCTTAGAAAGCACTGTCTATTTCGTTGTGTTAGGCTTTGAAACATCCACAATGACCATGTTTTCCACTCAGTTTCAACCGGTTGTTTAACTTCTTTCTTCAAATTGATTAATCACAGTGAGGTGGGTTTTAAAAGCACGTACTGTTTTGATAAGTGTTTGATGTGATTTTTGATTGCATTTGCATTGATGTCAGAATGGTTAGAGGGACAATAGAGCCCTTAGTACCAGGCCATTAGCGACCTGGTGATCATTAGTGAGTTGGGTACTACTAACATGTCTAGAGTGCATAAGAGATTACCGTGACTCACCGGTCACATAGAATTTCACTGCCAAATCACCATTAAGTAACGTCAACCAAATAATTGAGTTGTTTTATTTTTACTGGTACCGCATGCCTCCATCCCTTCCATATTTTTGCTAGTGGTGGCTAAAGTTAGTGGAAGTTTGTTGTGGCTGTTTAAAGAACACTGAACCTTAGATTACAGTTTCTCCTGGCCGAGGTTTCTTGGGTCCCAGGTCGGGTCTAGGGTATGGATGGACCCGTGAAGACCTCTAATTCACACAAAAGAATGCATCAAATGCATCGTTAAAAATGACGCAAACTTTTGAAGAAAATATTGTGTATTATGTATTTTCTAACCATTTATCCAGGGCAGGCATTATGGGCAGGCCTTAGGGGGCTGTACCTCCTTGCCCGTCCAAATAAAATATTGAAATATTGATCATTTATTTGTCCGAGTCTCTCGCCGACACAAAGACGCATCAATCTCAGATAACGCATCCGAGTGAGCGAAACAGCGCCCCTCTGTCTCAGTATGTGTAGACCATGTATCTGATGCTGTCTGGACAAAAAGAGTATGGTATGTCATACTATTTCTGGCCAGACAGGATCAGATACATGGGCTACATATAGTACGACAGAGGGGCGCTGTTTCGCTCGCTCGGATGCTTTGTCAGGTGATAGTTTCAGCAGAGAGGAAGAGGCGAAGCGAAAGGGCTCACTCACCAAAATCTTTACAGAATAAGCCCAATGAGTTTTTATGGACATATTACGCAGACCTAAACTTGTAGCCTGCCTTCCCGCCTTTGTGACAATGACTCCCATTGTCAGGACGGACACGTGCATCTCGTCATTATATACAGATCTCTGGTTTCAGCCTCATGCGAATTGGAAAGAAAAAGTTGTCGATTGCACAGTTCAGATGCTGGCTTCCCCTAAAGTAAATTGATGTTTTGCCAAAACTATATAATTGCCCATCTAAATAAAATAATTCACCAGAGCATGACTTAGCTTAGGATCATTGTTTTGAAAAAAATAGCTGTGGATTGTTTCAAATCACAAGTGCATAGTTCTGCAATTTGGGCAGCGAGTGTGGCAATAGGCCTAGCTGATTGAGTTGCTGCTGTCAGTGAAAAGCATCTAAAATGTATGTCAAGATAATGTTGCAACAAGAAGGGGAGGGGTGCGTTGCGAAGATATGGCACTTCTTTCTCCAGAATACATGCACTCAGCTCTCCAGAATGCGCTCAGCTGTTTCACGCCAATTCCTGCTCACTCATTCATCCTGCTCATTCAATTGTTTGCTCTTTGTATATTTTTTATAAATTCCCCATTACGTCACCAGTAGGTCTAGTAAATGTACCGTTAATCCTCCGTCATTTGGTTACATTCATTTCTGTTAATGCATGTATTAATTACAGTCATTTAGCCTACCATTCTTGTTATTGGAGTGGAAATGTTGTTTGCAGAGTTCACAACCTGCTACACTTGTGAGAAACAAGTTTTGGTTAATTTCATAACAATCATTTACGAGTTTTGTAATTTATTTTATTGTGTTTTGTTTGGAGTGCTTCATGTGAGCAATGAGCATGTGTCTGGTTTCTCTCTAGGAACATACAGCGGGAGCGCGCGTGCCTGAACACACATAGAAGTAGGCCTCCCTGGCCTGCTGCTTGCATATGTAGAAACGTGCCCATTTGGGATGTCTGATTTCTGATTGTCTTAACTCATGTGATAGAAAAATTACAAGACTGTGTTTAATACTATTTATGCATCAAATGGTTGTTTTATGCAATAGAATACGGTTCTTAGAACTCTCATCTGTGTCTGTGTGAACCGAGAGGAGCATCTGAAGCTTGGGCTGGCAACTGATTAAGTGATGGCTAGGTGATAAAACCAACAGCCACATTCCATTCTATGATTAGTGGTGCGTGAAAGGGAGATGTCTCCAGTCTGACTGAGTCTACATTTCCATAGACTGAATTGGTGTCTGTAAGGTACCAGGGACGAGATCTGTTATGGATAGTTGATAAGAACCTCGTCTTGGAGGCCAAACCCTGGTTTCCATTCAATAAGAACAGTCTTCACAGCAGATACTGTCTTCTGTGAATTATTCATTTATTTCATACAAGTCTCACCTTTTGACCCATTCCACACATCTGCTGTTTGTCATGTAGACTAAGAGGGTGTATCTTTGCTATAAAATATCTTTGTATTCTTTGTATGTCAGAGCTCTCGGCCCAACACTCAAGAGTGTTGGGTCGACCAGCCTCAGTATTACAGAGCACTCACTCCATTCACGTGTGTGGGTTATTAATACGTTTTGAATAAAGTAATATCCTGATTGGTGATTGACCTTGTCTCTCCTCATTATTGATTAGAATTTCCACGACACTCACCATGTCCACCACTAATAAGCTGAGCTTCTCAGCCATTTCTTCTTCACCTCACACAGTAAGTAATCAAAGTCCGTTTTTTGTTTTTACATCCTTTGCAAATAATAACAGTTCTTCGCAGTACTTGAACAATCTTTCCAACACTCTCCCAGCCTCGATGTGAAAGAAAACCATCTGATGATCCCCTATTTCCAGTGGAAACGTCAAAAAACAGTCTGTCCTGAGCTCACTGGTGCGGGAAACTCTAGGCAGACAGGCGTAGCAGAGCGAATCATGTTATTTGAAAGAATCCGAATTTTCATCAGGATATTTTCTTGTGTTTTTATTTGTCGGCATTAGGCTTATGTATTTTATTTAGTTGAAGATTGAAGTTATAGGCCTACTGCTGCATTGGCTATCTCGGAGTTCAATTTCTTTAGCCCCAATGGATCACAGTGTAGGCTATCAATGTGTCCATATGGCAGAGGCTGGTGCTCTCGCCTTAGTTGCATTTTAACTTTCAGATTTGTATCATTTTTAATTCAGATTCAGATGTGCAAGCGCGTGCACACAGGAGGTCCCTTGAAAAAACGTGCCCGCCTATGGAAATCAAAGGCCCGTCTGCCGCCAGCCCTGCATTTATCCAGATACCGGAATGATTTTAATGATCTGTTTCTAATAGCATTGCTACATTCTCCAAAAATGTTAGCCAGATTGTCTTGTAAAGAATACTGAAACTCAATGCAGACATTTTGCCTATTTTTTCAGCAAAGCAAAACACTCCCACCCTTAAAAATGAGTCTCCTTACCCTTCCACATCCACATTTTCCTCTTTTAAGATGGAGTGGGGCACCAGGGCCATGAGGACAGAGTGGTAGCGGATGGTGGGGCCCTCAAATCGCCGCTTCTTATGGACCTGTTTTTTCTTGTCGGCCTCAAGACGCTCGTAGTTCTCTTTAAAATAAAAACATACAGAAATGGTCAATTAACACGACCCTAGCCAAGCTACGGACATATTTTCTCACATTGTTCAGTATGCACAGCCATGTGTTGTGTCTTTTAGCACTAGGTATTTTTCCTAACCCTAACCCTATTCAGGTAGTCTAAACATCTGCAATTACGGTGTGCACTTCCTTGTATTTTTGCACAGTTTCTTGTTACTGTTTCACTGTGCCTATATATGATGGCCGCTATGGACCGTGATGTTATGAATCAGTAAACTTAGTTGAACTTGAACCACATCATCATTATTGGGAATTGACATGGCAACTCTTGACTATTGAGATTCCCCCTTTAGTCTTACCCAGTGATCGGAGGTTGACCTCAGCAGTTATTTTGGCCTCAGCCAGCAACTCTTCCTGGGTCAGGGGTCGGTCGTGGTGGGCTCCCCTCCGCCGTCGTGGGGCATCCTGTCTTTCTTGCAGTCGCAGGTTGGTCTTCCGCGTATGCTCGCTGGTCGACTGGCGCACAGACTTCCGAGCTGGGGAAGAGTTGCCAGTCAGTGACAAGGCTTACAGGGATGTTCCACTCAAAATACAATTTAACATGACTAAATTAGTTAATTCCCCAATAGCTGTCTGCATTAGATTTGACACTATTGGCTAAATCAGAGTTAGAAAAGGTAGAGGACGCACCTCCTATCTTTGCCATTAGTCGCTTCTGTGACAGCATGTGTAACCTTGTGGGTGGCTATCTCCCTTGTAAAGTAGTCAAATGCCTTATTATTTGGGGGTTTTAAATGGGCATTAAGCCAACGTTAATGATTTACTGCCCACAGCAGTGCTGGACTGTTGCTCAGGCGTATAATTAATTGGCTGTTCCCTCCTGGATGGAATTCTGTGATCCCCATAACCCATAGCAAGTTCCACCCAGCTGCAAGTTCCACCAAGTTATGTTGCATGCTATGAGTCTTTTGTCCCGAGTGTGCCCTGTACCATTTCTTACTATGTGTTCTTACATATGACTATTTTCACAAATTTAATGTAGCCACATTTTTCAGAAAGGGATACTGACAACATACAATATGACTATTAAATACCTAGAAACAGTCGAGGAATCGTCTACAGCGAAGGACAGTGGAAAAATCATGTTAGGTTGAATTTTGACTGGAACATCCCATTAAGAGACAACAGCACATACTTTAGACAATTATTTCACTTTCCTTTCTTGAGATTATTTAAAGCTACAATCTGCGATTGGTCCATCCATTTCAGAACTTTTAAATGAATGATTCTTAAAGCCATTGATTCTTGAAGAATATAACTTATAAATGCCTTTTGAGTACAATTGTCTTACCCTAATTGAACCCAAAATATATGCATGTCAAAATACAAACTATTTTGATCTCATGGATGGTCAGTCACACCCCTCAGCAAGTGGCAGGGTGGCCGTTTTTGTTTTTTCTTTGGATCCCATACTGTAGCTTTAAGTGTGGCAACAGCATTAAACATACCCTGAGGAAAGAGTCATTGCTTTTTACAATTATTGAACTTATGTGGCTACATTGACAAACCAAACGCAATAGTATATTTTGCAATGCCACATGATGCTATAGCTTAGGGGATGCAATACATGGAAATTGCATTAAAAAATATTGATAATTTTAATAGAGTTCTTGGCATTCAAAAGTTAAATTTTTTAAATCCCTTGCTGCAGCATACTACATTGCTCGTGTAAAAAAATCTATCGTAGAGCGATACAAAGTTAAATAGCCATCATCGAAAGCTGAATTTACAGTGCATCCGGAAAGTATTCAGACCCCTTCACTTATTCCACATTTTGTTACGTTACAGCCTTATTCTAAAATTGATTAAATCGTTTCCCCCCCCCATCAATCTACACACAATACCCCATAATAAAAAATCAAAAACAGGTATTTCGAAATGTTTGCAAATGTATAAAAAAATAAATAAACTGAAATATTACATTTACATAAGTATTCAGACCCTTCACTCAGTAATTTGTTGAAGCACCTTTGGCAGCGATTACAGCCTTGAGTCTTCTTGGGTATGACGCTACAAGCTTGGCACACCTGTATTTGGGGAGTTCCTCCCATTCTTCTCTGCAGATCATCTCAAGCTCTGTCAGGTTGGATGGGGAGCGTCGCTGTACAGCTATTTTCAGGTCTCTCCAGAGATATTCGATCGGGTTCAAGTCCGGGCTCTGGCTGGGTCACTCAAGGACATTCAGAGACTTGTCCCGAAGCCACTCCTGTGTTGTCTTGGCTGTGTGCTTAGGGTCGTTGTCCTGTTGGAAGGTGAACTGTCGCCCCAGTCTGAGGTCTTGAGCGCTCTGGAGCATGTTTTCATCAAGGATCTCTCTGTACTTTGCTCCGTTCATCTTTCCCTCGATCCTGACTAGTCTCCCAGTCCCTGCCACTGAAAACATCCCCACAGCATGATGCTGCCACCACGCTTCACCGTAGGGATGGTGCCAGGTTTCCTCCAGACGTGACGCTTGGCATTCAGGTCAAAGAGTTCAATCTTGGTTTCATCAGACCAGAGAATCATGGTCAGAGTCCTTTACGTGCTTTTGGCAATCTCCAAGCGGGCTATCATGTGCCTTTTACTGAGGAGTGGCTTCCGTCTGGCCACTACCATAAAGGCCTGATTGGTGGAGTGCTGCAGAGATGGTTGTCCTTCTGGAAGGTTCTCCCATCTCCACAGAGGAACTCTGGAGCTCTGTCAGAGTGACCATTGGTTTCTTGGTCACCTCCCTGACCAAGGCCCTTCTCCCCCGATTGCTCAGTTTGGCCGGGCGGCCAGCTCTAGGAAGAATATTGGTGGTTCTAAACTTCTTCCATTTAAGAATGATGGAGGCCACGGTGTTCTTGAGGACCTTCAATGCTGCAAAAATGTTTTGGTACCCTTCCCCAGATCTGTGCCTCGACACAATCCTGTCTCGGAGCTCTACGGACAATTCCTTCGACCTCATGGCTTGGTTTTTGCTCTGACATGCACTGTCAACTGTGGGACCTTATATAGACAGGTGTGTGCCTTTCCAAATCATGTCCAATCAATTGAATTTACCACAGGTGGACTCCGATCAAGTTGCAGAAACATCTCAAGGATGATCACTGGAAACAGGATGCACCTGAGTTCAATTTCGAGTCTCATAGCAAAGGGTCTGAATACTTATGTAAATAAATTTGCACAAATTTCAAAAAACCTGTTTTCGCTTTGTCATTATGGGGTATTGTGTGTATATTGATGAGGAAAACATTTAAATTTAACTTAGCTGAAAATAAAGCCCGTACAGATAGAGGCCTCTTACTCTCTCCAAACTCCTGAAACTCTTGCGGTGCCCTCCTCTCCACTTTGGCTTTCTCAGTCTTCTTCAGCTCCTCTGAGGGCCTCTTTGGTTTAGGCTTAGTCACCTTCAGAGGTTCCTTGGAATAAAACATTTATTATTTTTACAAACACTTGGCCTCATCTATCAACATGTGTATGAAAAATGCATGCAAAACCCACAAAATATATTCAAGTCCATTCACCTCGGAAGTTCATACGTTGATAAATCTCACTTTTCATAAATTGCATTATCTAAAACGATTAAGGCTGTCCCCAACAAAGAAAAAAACTTGGTTGACCAAGAGTCCGTTCTTTTGACCAAATTGTAAAACTTGTATTTTTCCATATATTGACATCCTATAGTGCACTCGGAAAGTATTCAGACCCCTTCACTTTTTCACATTTTGTTACGTTACAGCCTTATTCTAAAATGGAATAAATAAAGTATTTTCCTCATCAATCTACATACAATACCCCATAATTACAACGCGAAAACAGGTTTTTAGAATTTTTTCAAACCTAGCGCTCAGGCCCTCAGACTGGGGCGCAGGTTTACCTTCCAACAGGACAACGACCCTAAGCAAACAGCCAAGACAACACAGGTGTGGCTTTGGGACAAGTCTCTGAATGTCCTTGAGTGGCCCAGCCAGAGCCCGGACTTGAACATCTCTGGAGAGACCTGAAAATAGCTGTGCAGCGATGCTCCCCATCCAACCTGACAGAGCTTGAGTTGATCTGCAGAGAAGAATGGGAGAAACTCCCCAAATACAGGTGTGCCAAGCTTGTAGCGTCATACCCAAGAAGACTCGAGGCTGTAATTGCTTCAACAAAGTACTGAGTAAAGGGTCTGAATACTTATCACATTTACATATGTATTTTTTTGTTTATTTTTTTGTTGTTGCTACAATTCAAAAAACCTATTTTTGCTTTGTCATTATGGGGTAATGTGTGTAGATTTGAGGGAAAAAAACAATTTAATCAATTTTAAAATAAGGCTGTAACGTAACTAAATGTGGAAAACCTGAAGGGGTCTGAATACACTGTAGGTAATATAACCATATACAATTTCAATGTCTTAGACTGATGGACTGTGCCATCCCCACGGCCTCCACAATGGATCAGTCCACTCAGACAGGCGCGAATAAGACAGGTGTCTTGTACACCATGATATTTTGTTTTTTGGCTACTGCTCGACTAAAATAAATCTTGGTCGACCAACCGAATTGGGTAAGCCCTAAAAACGATAGCAAAATCAAACTATGCATATCAATGATGAGGATATTGATGTCTCATGGTAGGGTAGCGGGTCCAAAATGGGTTAACTTTGAGCATCTTCTGCTCTTGAATGGATGGTCATACTGGAGTTTTATGCCAAGATGATGTTCTATCAATGGGTTTGCTAAAGTCTGTTAGGCATACACGTGGCCCTGATTCTAACCATTTCTCTCATGGGTAAATGTGCATGGGAATTTTTGTTAAAATCAAAAGGTTATTAATACAATATGGAGTGATCCAATATGGACTTTTAGTTGTAGTCTAGTGGTTATCAACACTTTATGATTTAAAAGAAATGGTAGCTCACAGTAAACATGATTCAACAAGGTAAAATGGATCGCCTATGTTCGCTGAGTTAGCACACTCACTGTTAAGTTAGCTCATCCTGATAAGTCCTATTGTCAAAATATTGGCACTGCCTTTCACTGGAACTGGTTTTGAAAAGGTCTACTTTGTTTTCTCAGCAGAGCATACAAAGTTTGTAAAGAGCCTTTCTTTATACTAGTATTCTTCAAGCCTGTTTCTGAGGTCCCCCAGGGGTGCACATTATTGTGGATGTTCGGTAGAAGTAGTGAGGATGCAAGTGCATTAAGTTACCTTATAAGCTTTGGTGACAACTCGACTCTTCCTGCGAGGAGCATCGTCCTCCTGGTCACTATCAGGCTCGTCACCCTCATCTATGTCAAAGTCACTGTCGACCTCGTCCTCTGTGTCCGAGTGCTCCCCTCTGTACTCATCATCTCCTGATTCCTTGAGGGAGAGTCCAAATCAAACATACATATTAATAATGGTCGATAGCGAATTGGGAACAAGCATGGCCGAATACATTTATTAAAAAAAAAATTACATGGTACAAATGCACCCATAAAGCAACACATTCTACTTAAAGTTTTTTAAATTGCCGGTGTCCAGGAGTTATAATTGGGAGCATACATACTCTTTGCTAATGCAGTTACAAAAACAGAGAACCAGAGGGCAAGCTACAATACGGCAAAGAAAGCAAACAAGTAAGTGCATTGAGGCCTCCATCTTTATGCATGCCAGCTAGTAGAAATAAGCTCAAGAGAGAAATATCTAAATTTTCAGTGCGACCCTCCGGACCTTGTTGAAGACCGAATGCGGCCCCGGGGCAAAATGAGCTTGACACGCCTGCATTAGGCCTAAGTGCTTTAAATCGTTCTGTAGTTTAAGGAATGTCCATTTTGAAACATTTGCTGTATACTCACATCTGTCCTTTGTAGCTATATGTTGCTGTAATTGAACGTGAATGAACAAATGTTTGTTTGTGCTTTTCTAATAACCAATATCTGTGTTCATGCAAGTGACTGATTGAACGAATTCTCTCTATCAGCATCTGCAATTTTGCAGTACGCCTTGAACCTTGTTTTGAGAACGAAATATCTCAGTTTCGAGGTCTCAGCTTAGAGAGAAAAAGCCTTGTGGGGTATTGGTCTGACATGCATGAACCAGTATTGGTCGGTCACATGAATGAAGCAAACGTTAATGATGAATTAATTATAAATGAGCTAAATCATGCAAATATAACCCTAACTAACAGGACTGCCCCGGGAGAGCTCCTGATCGACATGTGTACATTGAGTTGGTTGGAACCTCTCCATCGTGCTGATAATAAAGAATGATTCATTTAAGATTGACTTCGAGTGTCCCTGTGTAGAATTTCCACGACAATGGCATAATGGGTGGACTGGTGGCCATTGCGAGTGTACCCATATGAGCAAAACAGGAAGTAAAATATGTGCTAAAATATGTGCTGTGATTTCTTGATTCACATTACAAAAAATACATTACATTGCATGAGCTAAATCAGTTATCATTTGAATTAACATTCTACATTACCATTGAAATTATTGCATCACGAGTGTAGCCATGACTTAACCAGTACAATTGCCAGGGTTAGAGGTTCCTAGCCTGTGTGCTGCTGCATTGTGGTCATTCGATCAGCTGTTCGTTCAACAAATATAAATAATCACACATGCCAGTTTATAAGGTACACCACCCTGTTCATGAAAAAAGGTAGCTCCTAAAGACAGTGAGTCACGTGGCCGTGGCTTGCTATATAAAGCAGGCAGACAGGCATCGAGGCATTCAGTTACCATTCGTTTGAACGTTAGAATGGGCAAAACGAGTAACCTAAGCGACTTTGAGCGTGGTATGACCATCGGTGCCAGGCACGCCAGATCCAGTATCTCAGAAACAGCCACCCTCCTGGGCTTTTAATGCACGACAGTGTCTAGGGTTTACCGAGAATGGTGCGACAAACAAACAAACATCCAGTCAACAGCAGTCCTGTGGGCGAAAACAGCTAGTTGATGAGAGGTCAAAGGAGAATGGCAAGAATCGTGCAAGCTAACAGGCGGGCCACAAAAGGCATCTCGGAACGCACAACTCGTCAATCCTTGTCACGGATGGGCTATTGCAGCAGACGACCACACCAGGTTCCACTCCTATCAACTAAAAACAAGAAGAAGCGGCTCCAGTGGGCACGCGATCACCAACACTGGACAATTGAGGAGTGGACAAACATCGCCTGGTCCAACGAATCCCGGTTCCTGTTGCGTCATGCTGATGGCAGAGTCAGGATTTGGAGTAGGCAGCATGAGCCCATGGACCCATCCTGCCTGTTCTCAACGTTACAGGCTGGTGGCAGTGGTATACCACTGTCCAATGTGCAGCAACTGCGTGATGCCATCATGTCAGCGTGAACCAACATCCCTGTGGAATGTTTCCGACTTGTAGAATCCATGCCCTGAAGAATTCAGGCTGTTCTGGAGGTAAAGGGTACTTGATTGGTGTACCTAAAAAATAAAAAACTGTCCAGTGAGTGCATAGATCCTACAAGTGTCTGGAACTCTATTGGAGGGATGGGACACCATTCTTCCACAAGAAATTCCATCATCAACCTACCATTAAAATTATAGACTGATCATGTCTTTGTCAGTGGGCAAACGTACAAAATCAGCAGGGGATCAAATACTTTTTCCCCTCACTGTGTATGTATGTATATATATATATACATATATATACACATACATACACACTTTTTAATTTTTTTAAGTAATTTAGCATATACACAAATATATACACACACATACATACATAACCAGTCAAAAGTTGACACACCTACTTAATCAAGGGTTTTTCTTAATTTTTACTATTTTCGACATTGTAGAATAATAGTGAAGATATCAAAACTTTGAAATAACACATATGGAATATGTTAAACAAATCAAAATATATTTTATATTTGAGATTCTTCAAAGTAGCCACCATTTGCCTTGATGACAGCTTTGCACAATCTTGGCATTCTCGCAACCAGCTTCATGAGGTAGTCACCTGGAATGCATTTCAATTAACAGGTGCGCCTTCTTAAAAGTTAATTTGTGGAATTTCTTTCCTTCTTAATGCGTTTGAGCCAATCAGTAGTGTTGTGACAAGGTAGGGGTGGTATACAGAAGTTAGCCCTATTTGGTATAAGACCAAGTCCATATTATGGCAAGAACAGCTCAAATAAGCAAATAGAAACGACAGTCCATCATTACTTTAAGACATGAAGGTCAGTCAATACGGAACATTTCAAGAACTTTGAGCGTTTCTTCAAGTGCAGTCGCAAAAACCATAAAGCGCTATGATGCAACTGGCTCTCATGAGGACGCCACAGGAATGGAAGACCCAGAGTTACCACTGCTGCAGAGGATAAGTTAATTAGAGTTACCATCGTCAGAAATTGCAGTCCAAATAAATGCTTGACAGAGTTCAAGTAACAGACATCTAAACATCAACTGTTCAGAGGAGACTGTGTGAATTAGGCCTTCATGGTCAAATTGCTGCAAAGAAACCACTACTAAAGGACACCAATAATAAGAAGAGACTTGCTTGGGCCAAGAAACACGAGCAATGGACATTAGACTGGTGGAAATATGTCCTTTGGAGTCCAAATTTGAGATTTTTGGTTCCAACCACCGTGTCTTTGTGAGACGCGGTGTGGGTGAACGGATGATCTCCGCATCTCCACTGTTTTGCTGGTGACACTGTGATTTATTTAGAATTCAAGGCACACATAACCAGCATGGCTACCACAGCATTCTGCAGCAATATGCCATCCCATCTTGTTTGGGCTTAGTGGGACTATTATTTGCTTTCCAACAGGACAATGACCCAACACACCTCCAGGCTGTGTAAGGGCTATTTTACCAAGAAGGAGAGTGATGAGGTGCTGCATCAGATGACCTGGCCTCCACAATCCCCCAACCTCAACCAAATTGAGGTGGTTTGGGATGAGTCGGACCGCAGAGTGAAGGAAATGCAGCCAACAGGTGCTCAGCATATATGGGAATTCCTTCAAGACTGTTGCAATTCCAGGTGAAGCTGGTTGAGAGAATGCCAAGCTGTCATCAAGGCAAAAGGGTTGCTATTTGAAGAATCTCAAATATAAAACACTTTTTTGGCTACTACATGATTCCATATGCGTTATTTCGTAGTTATGATGTCTTCACTATTTATTTATTTTTTATCTACCTGCCACAGTGGCTGGTGGACCAAACAGTTCATTTTAGGCCCTGTCACTAAAGATCACATGGCACTTATCTTAAGAGTAGTGGTGTTAACCCTGGTGTCCTGGCTAAATTCCCAATCCGGCCCTCATACCATTATGGCCACCTAATCATCCCCAGCTTCCAATTGGCTAATTCCTATCCCCTGTAACTATTCCTCAGGTCGTTGCTGTAAATGAGAAGGGTTAAATAAAATACAAAAGTATCTTTGTTTGAAGAACTGCAACCTCAACAGTTTCCCATGTGTATCAAGAATGGTTCACCAGCCAACTTGACACGACTGTGGGAAGCATTGGAGTCAACATGGGCCAGCATTAAGTGGAACGCTTTCGACACCTTGTAGTCCATGCCCAACGAATTGAGGCTGTTCTGATGGCAAACGGGGGTGCAACTCAATATTAGGAAGGTGTCCTTAAGTTTTCTACACTCAGATATGGAACAATTATTAAATATCTTAATTTAGGATGATAGTGAATGAAGCAAACTCACAGATTTGTTAAATAATCACATATTCCTCACTCAGTAGTTAAACCATTTAGAGATGTAAAAAATGCTCCTATGCACAATTTAACCAGGGGGTCTGTGCAGCAGCAGGATGAACGTTTGACGTCCCTACTCTATTCTCTGTCTCTTGAAATGAAAACACTGCAGCTGAAGTAGAAACCCCCTGAATTTAGAAAGCGGACCATCTCTTCCAAATCCTGTGATCTGGGGACTGTGTAGTGCTAGCTCCATTGTTACGGTAAGGTCCGTTTCCCGATCACTACTGCGACGCGACAGCTAGCCAGCTAAAGTAGCTACTTACGTCGTTGAATCCGCCGTATGTGGTCTTGTAGAATTCATCTTCTTCTTCAGCATCTAATAACTTAGACATGCGGTTCCCCGCCGTCTTACGGGGCTCTTTGCTAAATGCTACACTCATTATGACCTAGCTCAGCTAGATTAATAGGGAATGTGCTACCTAGCTCAGTAATATAACGTTTTTGTTGTTAGCTAGCTACCACAAAAGACAATGCATGCAGCTAATGACGTCGATATGGTGCGACATGCTTTTTCTTCTTCAGGTTAGACGGCACTACAGAACATTCTTCTTGTTCTTCTTCGAGGAAGTTTAACGGCGGTTGGCATCCAATTTGTTGCATTACCGCCACCTACTAGACTGGAGTATAATGCCCTTACATTTTGTTTGAAAAATAAAATAAAGAAATACCCTACCATCTAACACTACACTCACAAATTCAAAAATATTATTAATAATTAACACCACCCTACTCCACTATTTAAATATATGTATTCCTACCTCATGCCCTCAACCTGAAATGATGGGACATCACCACTTAACACTCCCTGTGACTCTTCTGATGTCAAGTCTCGCACACCCAAATACCTCTCTGCAGCTGCCAACACAACCTCAATTTTCTTCGACTTACATTCCATCCCTGCAGTACAATTAATAACCATTGCTATGAATGCTAAAAATCCAATCTTACTGAAACATACACTACTGTTCAAAAGTTTGGGGTCACTTAGAAATGTCCTTGTTTTCGATTAAAATAACATCAAATTGATCAGAAGTACAGTGTAGACATTGTTAATGTTGTAAATGGCTATTGTAGCTGGAAACGGCTGATTTTTAATGGAATATCTACATAAGTGTACAGAGGCCCATTATCAGCAACCATCAGTCCTGTGTTCCAATGGCACGTTGTGTTTGCTAATCCAAGTTTATCATTTTAAAAGGCTAATTGATCATTAGAAAACCCTTTTGCAATTATGTTAGCACAGCTGAAAACACTGAAAACCCCAGTCTCAATGTCAACAGTGAAGAGGCGACTCCAGGATGCTGACCTTCTAGGCAGAGGTGCAAAGAAAAAGCCATATCTCAGACTGCCAATCTTAATCTTTTATTTTTATTGGCCTGTCTGAGATATGGCTTTTTCTTTGCAACTCTGCCTAGAAGGTCAGCATCCCGGAGTCGCCTCTTCACTGTTGACTTTGAGACTGGTGTTTTGCGGGTACTATTTAATGAAGCTGCCAGTTGAGAACCTGTGAGGCGCCTGTTTCTCAAACTAGACACTCTAATGTATTTGTCCTCTTGCTCAGTTGTGCACCGGGGCCTCCCACTCCTCTTTCTATTCTGGTTAGAGACAGTTTGCGCTGTTCTGTGAAGGGAGTAGTACACAGCGTTGTACGAGATCTTCAGTTTCTTGGCAATGTCTCGCATGGAATAGCCTTCATTTCTCAGAACAAGAATAGACTGACGAGTTTCAGAAGAAAGTTCTTTGTTTCTGGCCATTTTGAGCCTATAATCGAACCCACACTAGTCTCAAGAAGGCCAGTTTTATTGCTTCTTTAATCAGCACAACAGTTTTCAGCTGTGCTAAGATAATTGCAAAAGGGTTTTCTAATGATCAATTAGCCTTTTAAAATGATAAACTTGGATTAGCAAACACAACGTGCCATTGGAACACAGGACTGATGGTTGCTGATAATGGGCCTCTGTACACTTATGTAGATATTCCATTAAAAATCAGCCGTTTCCAGCTACAATAGCCATTTACAACATTAACAATGTCTACAGTGTATTTCTGATCAATTTGATGTTATTTTAATGGATTTTTTTTGTTGCTTTTCTTTCGAAAACAAGGAAATTGCTAAGTGACCCCAATACTTTTGAACAGTAGTGTAAATCACTTGTTGGCCTATCCCACTGTACTGGTACATATCTACTACTCTCACCACTCCTCCCCCTTGACCCATCTTCCTCTACTTTCTTCACTGCCTCAGCATATGACAACATCTTCACTACTCTTACCCTGGAAACCTCAACCTGCCTCTCTCGCACGGGACATTTCTGATCCCCAATGCTACACATTCCTTTGTCTCATGCCCTTCTGCACACTTCTCACACATTGGAACCTCCCTCCTACACACTGCTGCCACATGCCCATAAGTTTGACACCTGTAACATCGTAATGTATTCGGAACATAAGCTCGAACAGGATAACTTATATATCCTAACTTCACTTTGTCAGGTAAAGACTCAACTTCAAAACTCAAAAGAACAGACAATGACTCTTCTGTTTCCCCACTCTCGCCACCCTGTTTGCGTCGCACCAAACGACGAGCATCACAAACACCGGGAATCTTCCCCTTCAGTTGGTAAACTTTTACATTTACTGCTACCCCAGTAATCACTCCTTTCAATGGCGCCCTTTTCTTGAGAGCGAAACAATTCACAATTCTTTCCCCCATTTGTTTAACTCTGAGCACCTTCTCCCTCTGACCAACAGAAACACAAACAATTATCACTAGACCACTCCTGGTTACTGTCACACCCTGACTTATGGGACTCATGTATGTTGAGTCAGGGTGTGGAAATCTATGTTGTATATTCTATCTTTAGTTCTAGTTGTTCTATTTCTATGTTTGGCCGGGTGTGATTCCCAATCAGAGTCAGCTGTCGCTCGTTGTCTCTGATTGGGGATCATACTTTAGTAGCTTGTTTGGTATCATTAGTTGTGGGATCTTGTTCCGTGTAGAAGCTTGTATTGTGTTTATCCTGAGGACTTCACGTTACGTTGTTTTTGTTTGTGTGTTTAGTTTATAAATAAACATGTATGCATTTCACGCTGTGTCTTGGTCTGACCCATCCTTCAACGAACGTGACAGAAGATCCCACCAAAAATGGACCAAGCAGCGTGCCCAGGAGCAGACATCCTGGACATGGGAGGAGATCCTGGACGGAAAGGGATCCTGGACATGGGAGGAGATTCAGGCTGGGATGGATCGCCATCCTTGGGAGGAGACAGTGGAGGCCCGGTTTAGAGAGGAGCAACGGCAACACAGAAGGCGCCGGCCGAGGAGGAAGCCCGAGAGACGGCCCCAATAAAAAAAAATTGGGGGGCTAAAAGGGTGGTCGGGGATCGATGGAGAAGAGCCCCGACCACTGCACTCGTGGGGGCTCAGGTAGGAGTCCTCACGGGAGGAGGACTGGGCGCGGAGAGTGAAAGACTGGTACAGTCGGAGATCTCTAACGTCAGTTCCCAGTCCGGTACACCTCCTGCCTGTGTCTCGCACCAAGCTAGTGGTGCGTGTGCCCAGTCCGGCCCGTTCCTGTTCCTCGCACCAAGCCAGTGGTGCGTGTTCCCAGTCCGGTACGGCCCGTGCCTGCTCCCCGCACCAAGCCAGTGGTGCGTGTTACCAGTCCCGTACGGCCCGTTCCTGTTCCTCGCACCAGGCCAGTGGTACGTGTCTCCAGTCTGGCCCGGCCCGTTCCTGCTTCTCGCACCAGACCAGTGGTGCGTGTTCCCAGTCCGGCCCATTCCTGCTCCTCGCACCAGACCAGTGGTGCGTGTTCCCAGTCCGGCCCGTTCCTGTTCCTCGCACCAAGCCAGTGGTGCGTGTCGCCAGCCCGGTACGACCCGTACCGGCTCCCCGCACCAAGCCAGTGGTGTGTGTCCCCAGTCCGGCCCGGCCCGTTCCTGCTCCTCGCACCAGACCAGTGGTGCGTGTTCCCAGTCCGGCCCGGCCCGTTCCTCGCACCAAGCCAGTGGTGCGTGTTCCTAGTCCGGTCTGGCCCATGCCTGCTCCTCGCACCAGACCAGTGGTGCGTGTGTCCAGTCCGGCACAGCCCGTGCCCGTTCCACCGGTGCCTGGTCCGGCTCCGGTCAGCAGCTCCACTCCGGAGTCAGAGCAGTCCGCTCCACCTGGGTCTAGTCCAGCTCCGGTCGGCAGCTCCACTCCGGAGTCAGAGCAGTCCGCTCCACCGGGGTCCAGTCCAGCTCCGGTCAGCAGCTCCACTCCGGAGTCAGAGCAGTCCGCTCCACCGGGGTCCAGTCCAGCTCCACTCCGGAGCCAGAGCAGTCCAGCAGTGCGCCGAGGTCCAGACCAGACCAGGGGCGCAACGGGGAATGCCCGCCCGGACCCTACCCTGTTATGTCAGGTTTGTGCGGTCGGAGTCCGCACCTTTGGGGGGGGGGGGTACTGTCACACCCTGTCTTATGGGACTCTTGTATGTTGAGTCAGGGTGTGGAAATCTATGTTGTATATTCTATGTTTAGTTCTAGTTGTTCTACTTCAATGTTTGGCTGGGTGTGATTCCCAATCAGAGGCAGGTATGCATTTCACGCTGCGCCTTGGTCTGACCCATCCTTCAACGAACGTGACAGTTACCCTCATCGATTCCACTATACCCAACGCTTTTTTCACCCATCCTGAAACCACAAATGGATCAGCCAAAAGGCCAGGGTCCACTCTTTCCAAAAACTTCACTCTTACTGTCAGACTCATCTTTATCCTGACCCTCTGTGCAAGCGTCGGTCTCCGATACTTCACCCTCCTTCACTTACATTTCTCCTCCTGTCTTCAGCTCACTTTGCTTACATTTTCTACCATTCTTCTTTAACAAACCTTCTCCCTTTCTGCCATTTTCTACTGACTCAAGCTCTGTCTTCCCCCCTCTCTCTCTTAGACCTCCTCTGCCTCTCTTTTTCCCTCCATTCCTCCTCCATCATCCAAGTATACGTCTCCTGATAATACTGCACTTCTCCTGACATACATCTGTTTCTTGCTTTCTCAAGGGACGCCATTTACGAGGCACCGCAAGTCCTGTGATCTGTTGGTTGAGTTTCGAAAACTCTTTCTCTCGACAAAACAGAATCCAAGGAGAAGGGGAGTGTCGTCACTGATCCAGATTCACTTTCCCGTCTTGGCTTGCGTCTTGTTGATGTTCTTGCCCCCCAAAAAACTACAGAACCTTCTTCTTCTTCTGTGGTTTTTATGGCCGACTGCAACCCAAAAAGGTGTATGGCCGCCACCAACTGGACAGGGTGAAAAAAATAAACAAGGTAAAAATCTAATCCATACTTGATAGGGAAACTTAATCCACCCAAATAAAAATAGTAAATTGAAAAAAACAAAACCAAACTCCCACTTCTTCCTTCTTTCAAATCTCCATATCTCCCTTCTCAGACTCTAGGGCCTGAGAGGGTGGTCCGGCTTGTGACAATATTCCATGTAACTCCTCCGCTGAGAAATCTTTGAGTTCCAGAAACTGCTCCGCCGCATTCACAATATCTATTTTCCTGGACCTTCTCTCCACCTTGGCAGTGCCATTAATCACCATAGCTATAAAGGCCACAAAGTCCACCGTCTTAACCTTTAAAATATCAGGGTCCTGCTGGTGAAAGGCAACCTCTGCAGCCTGCAGTAAAGGCCTATCCACCACCATGGACTCTTCAGGAGCACCATTCAAACCCTCAACCCTTTTAACAGCTGGTGCATATGAAATGCTTTGGACAACCCTGACTTTGGCCACCTCATTCTCTTTCACTCGTTAAGCATTTCGAAGACCTGGCTTCATGGTTCCCACCACAATTGCAACATGTCACATTTTCATCACTTTTAAAACACATGAAATGATCTTTTACACAATTTGGACATCTCAGTTTCTCCCTTCTGCAAACACTTGAAACATGACCAAAAGCTTTACAGTGATCACACTAGACCGCTAGTTCTTGTCCCGGAATCCTGCTTAACTGATAGGTTAGTCTGCTTGAAAGAGCCCCTAAGCTTCTAACATTAGCCATCAAGCTAACTAAGTTAGTCCCAGATGAGTTTTCCAATGGAGCCCTCTTTGTCTGGAGAAGTAAATTAACGGTTCCAGCGCTGTAGGAGCTGTATCTACTACGCTTTATTTCGGGACAAACTGGATCACTCAAAGTTCCAATTGTTTGCTTGCCGAGGATTATAGGCTTGAGGTGGCTTCCTTGATCACACAGGTCACCAGCCTACGTAAGAAACTGGGGGAAACGCAGAGTGGAATGTTAACCTTTTCTACGCTGGTGGCTGGACGGTGTTCGCGGATGTTGGATGCATCTCTGTCTTGACGTTTCTCGTTATCAGACTGGCCGGTGTTGCCCAGAGTTCGTCCGCCAGGGGAGCCATCTCCTGCCTCTCCTCATCTGACAGCGGAGTCGAAGTAGCACAGCAAGAGGAGGATGGCAATAAACGATGGTCGCATGTCACGAGCCGTGGAAGCCAAAGACAGCGGCCTCCCGCAAAGCAGTCTACACTCCCAATGAGAGGCCCAGAGCGGATACAAACGACAAATAGTTTCGCCGCCCTAGAGCCTGACTTTCCTGCACCTTCTTCGCTGGGGGTACCTGTGTCTGCGGCCGCTGTGCCTACTCCTACTCCTTCCCCTACGATTTCGAAGTCGACGTCAGACCTTCCGTCCCTGCACTGGATCGTGCGGGGCTTCTCCATCTGTCTTAGGCCTGCACCATCCTGTGAAGCGTCGGAGTGGGCGGATTTCCTCGTCCTTCTCGCCAGCCGTGATTTTGGGCAGCTCAATGGTAAGAAATGTGACTGTTCCTGGTGCAAAAACAATGTCCTATCCCGGAGCACGAGTAAATGACATTACTAAGTTGCTCCCGAATGTACTACGGCAGGACATGGACATCGATTCTATCGTAGTCCATGTGGGTTTTAATGACATTATGAAGAGCAGCTCTGAACAGTTGAAACTTGATTTCAAAGAGCTGATTGACTCTCTGCTAGACACTAATAAAATACCCATCATATCTGGCCCTGTTCCCTCTCTGAATTGTGGCATTGAACGCTTTAGCAGGATTATTTCTCTTCACAAATGGCTACGTGATTATTGCAGCTCAATGGGTGTAACTTTTGTTGACAATTTCGATACATTTTGGAAAATAAACACGTTTTATAAGGAGGATGGAATCCACCCAAATCATTTGGGTTCCTGGATCCTTTCACAGCATTATAAGGCTGCATTGAGACAATGACTTATCAATGACCCAAGCCCAGCTCAGTTAATCCCTACCATTGTGTCGCTGAGTCATCCTTATGCTTTAGTAAATGTACATTATACCACAGGCATTGGTAGACACAATGTAAGTAACCTAATGTATGTCCCTCTAACTGCCCTGAATGCCTCTGCTGGTCCTCTGTAGCTCAGCTGGTAGAGCACGGCGCTTGTAACACCAAGGTAGTGGGTTCGATCCCCGGGACCACCCATACACAAAAATGTATGCACGCATGACTGTAAGTCGCTTTGGATAAAAGCGTCTGCTAAATGGCATATTATTATTATTATTATATCCTACAGCTATCGTATGCAGCAATCATGTGCATATGAACCAGATTTATGCTGTTAGCACTGAGGTGGTGTGCCTTAGTAGGAAGTCCACTGTGTGTGCTCACCCTGCACTAACATAAATAACATGAGAATATCTACTTCTGCTAATCTTCCCAGTAAAGCAATGAAAACAAGCAAGCATCCCAGAAAAACCCACGTTAACATATGTGACCGACCGGCTTGATTCGTTCATATGTGACCCACCGGTTCGATTCCCTCAGGCCCCTACTCCACTATCATATATGTGACCGACCGGCTCGATCATATGTAGCAAAATTTGAAATTTGTGTTTTTTATATTTTATAAAAGTAGAGACTCAGAGCTAGAAAATTGTATCATATAGTTGAGGAACAATGGGAAAGTAATTCTGCTTTGAAAGTTGATCAACTTCTAACCTCACTTTTGAGAAGATGGCCTTTGAATGTTTTGGTACCTACTGGATAGCTCTTCTTTGTCTACACCCATTCAGCATCGTTCACACCCTCTTAAGCTTTAGCCCCACCCATCTCTTTAAGAGTTGATCTGAGCATTCTGTCTTAAAAACATCAGTCAAGCACCCAAGCTAACTGGCTAACGTTGGCTAGCTTGGTAGATACTTCCAGACACAAATGAGAGAACAGCTCACTCTGACCATTTTACTTGCACTAGCAGAGCTGGTTAGGCTGTTTTTATGTTATCCAGAGCGTTGGTGACTGCAACTGTGCTGCTGGCAACAATTTAATTACGCTTTTTTGCCAACTTTTACTGACACCGGCCATATTCAACGGGTGTTGAGCGTTCGTAAATTTGTCAGTAATTCTGTGCTCTGGCACACTCAGATGAGAGTGCTCTGAAATCGTAGTAGTTAGCCAGAGCGAATTTACCAGCTAAGCTGTCATGTCACAGTGACATCATGAACATTCTATTGAAATGGATACTTGCATAGTGGAGTCTTTTGTTAAGACATGTAGCTAGCTAGCTAAACAATGAACTCATGACGTTACTACCCTGCATGAATCTGCAGGTAGCTATCCAACCAGGTTCAATGTTAGCTAGCTAACATTAGGCTTTAACTAGCAAAGCAAATGGCTCTGAGATACGAATAATATTACTACACAGATCATACACCTAACGTTAGCTAGCGAGCCAGCCAGCTAACGTTAGCTAGCTTTCTAACAGTACACTTTATCTTGAAATGAAAACTACTTTCTGACAAAATTAGAAACGTGTAATATCTGATAATGTAGCTAGCTAGACAATCTTACCCGTATACATGGATGGACGCTTCTAGCTCTCTGTCACGGATGCCATAGTTGCCCTTAGTTTAAAGATGTAATCTGGAGACAGGTGTTCTCTCCATCTCCTTAGCTATCATACTCTAATTCCACTGATTTCAAAACTCGGTCCTCCAGAAAGTGGAGAGCAACACTTATGCAGTTCTACTACGCAATATATCTTTTTTGAAGCCGCATTAGACAGCATTACCTACACATACTGACTAGCTTAAATAGACAGAAGCGTGCTACATGGCAGACCAATCCGAACTCATCTCTCGGCATGTCCAGCCCACTCATTATCTCAGCCAATCATGGCTAGCGGGAAGGTTGCTGTCTTCTTCTGTGGCTAAACCAACTAGACTCGAAATTTTACCATTTTATTCGTATTTACAGATGGCATCCAAGGTTGTTATTAAGGCACATGAAAGTTCACATGTTCCAGAAGGCATTTCTAACAAAAAAGTTTACGTTCAAATGACTCTCCTGTGAAGTAGTGACACGCGACATATGCCTAGTTTCCTGAAACAAGTCACATATGTAGCTCAAGAAACAAGGTTCATGAAATTAATAGCTTGCTAACAGATGACATTCATTTTCTGACTATATCTGAAACTCACTTAGACAATACCTTTGATGATATAAGGTTATAACATTTACAAAAAATACAGAAATGCCAGTGGTGGAGGTATTGCTGTTTATATTCAGAACCAGATTCCTGTAAAGATTAGAGAGGATCTCATGTTAAATACTGTTGAAGTAATATGGCTACAGGTTCATCTGCCTCACCTAAAGCCCATTCTTGTGGGAAGCTGCGATAGACCACCAAGTGCTAACAGTCAGTATCTGGATAATATGTGTGAAATGCTTGATAATGTATGTGATATCAACAGAGAAGTATATTTTCTGGGTGATTTTAAATATTGACTGGCTTTCATCAAGCTGCCCACTCAAGGAAAAGATTCAAACTGTAACCGGTACCTGTTACCTGGTTCAGGTTTTCAGTCAACCTTCCAGGGTAATTACAAACAGCATAGGAATGAAATCATCAACATGTATTGATCACATCTTTACTAATGCTGCAGAAATGTGCTTGAAAGCAGTATCCAGATCCATCGGACGTAGTGATCACAATATAGTAGCCATATCTAGGAAAACCAAAGTTCCAAGGGCTGGGCCTAATATAGTGTATAAGAGGTCATACAATACCTTTTGTAGTGATTCCTATGTTGTTGATGTAAAGAATATTTGTTGGTCCGTGGTGTGTAATGAGGAGCAAACAGACGTTGCACTTGACACATTTATGAAATTGCTTATCCCAGTTACTAATAAGCATGCACACATCAAGAACATGACTTTAAAAACTGTTAAATCATATTGGATTGATGAGGAATTGAAAAATTGTATGGTTGAGAGGGATGAGGCAAAAGGAATGGAAAATAAGTCTGGCTCCACAACCAATTGGCAAACGTACTGCAAATTGAGAAATCATGTGACTAATCTGAATAAAAAGAAGAAGAAACTACACTATGAAACAATGATAGTAAAACGCTTTTTCATTAGCAAACTTAGGCAGCAAGAAACACTGACTCTACACATCCAAGTATATCTGACCAAATTATGAAAGACAATAATTGTAATTTTGAATTCCATAATGTGAGCGTGGAAGAGGTGAAACAATTATTGTTGTCTATCAACAATGACAAGCCTCCGGGGTCTGACAACTTGGATGGAAAATTACTGAGGGTAATAGTGAACGATATTGCCACATCTTCAAATTAAGCCTACTAGAAAGTATGTGCCCTCAGGCCTGGAGGGAAGCAAAAGTCATTCCGCTACCTAAGAATAGTAAAGCCCCCTTTACTGGCTCATATAGCTGACCAATCAGCCTGTTACCAACCCTTAGTAAAGTTTTGGAAAAAATTGTTTGACCAGATACAATGCTATTTTACAGTAAACAACTTTCAGCACGCTTATAGGGAAGGACATTCAACAAGCACAGCACTTACACAATTTACTGATGATTGGCTGAGAGAAATTAATGATAAAAAGATTGTGGGGGCTGTTTTGTTAGACTTCAGTGCGGCTTTTGACATTATCGATCATAGTCTGCTGCTGGAAAAAACGTACGTGCTATGGCTTTACACCCCCTGCTATATTGTGGATAAGGAGTTACCTTTCTAACAGAACACAGAGGGTTTTACTTTGTTTCTGAAATCATCTGACGTATGTTGTTTGTTGTTGAACGCAGAAAGCTGAACGAGAGACCACGGTGGATTGTTTTTGTAAAGGTGACAGTGTTTTGATATACTTTTATTTTATTTTGGATACTGCGGTTCTGTTGGGCTTAGTTGCTGTGAGCGCTGCTGTCAGTCCCGGGATCCTGCCAGATTCCGCATAGGGGGAGAGACACTGAAACCTGGCTAACCTAGCTGGC
Source organism: Coregonus clupeaformis (assembly GCF_020615455.1). NCBI lineage: Eukaryota > Metazoa > Chordata > Actinopteri > Salmoniformes > Salmonidae > Coregonus > Coregonus clupeaformis. Next base: position 19,144,914 of record NC_059208.1, read on the forward strand.
TCGGCGGTCTCAAATGGAGGTCGCTATTGAATGTTTCCAGCGCTGCAGGAGCTGTGTTTATTTTGCTTTGTTCCGGGACAATGTGGACCGTGCTGACTTTCAATGTAGCAACTGCTTGCTTGCGGAGGACTACAGGGGCGAAGTGGCTACTCTTATCAAGCAAGTAGCAAACCTACACAAGCTACTGGGGAATCCACGCCCGCCTACTTTTTATTTTTCTTCCACCCCAGTAGCCGGACGCCGCTCTGGTGGAAGTGTCGCCGCCGTGTCGGCTCTCCACAGCCGACTGGCCGGCAGCAGGGATCCATCTCCCCCTTCCCTGGAGAAAGGAGCTGTTCTCGGCCCAACCAACCAGCCATGGAGATACGTCACTCGCCGTGGATATCGAAGAAAGCATCCTCTGGCAACGGGCGTCTCCAAAGAGATGTTAAGCCCGGACCTGACACAGACCAGAAATGGCTTTGCCGCCCTGGATCCAGAGCTTCCGGCACCTTCTTCCTTAGGGGCTTCCCATTCAAGATCGGATCTCTCCGGGGGCTTCTACCTCGGGTTCAGATCCTCAGAGTTCCCACCCTCAACAAACCGTGAGGCTGCCTGAGAGACCGGCCCATTCAACATCACCAGGTGTCATCATCGGCAGCTTTATGGTGAGAAACTTCTCGGTTCCCAATGCAAAAACCCTGTGCTACCCAGGAGCACGAGTACAGGACATCACAAGGCTGCTTCCGACTATTCTTCGACAGACACCGGGAGCTGCCGCTGTCATAGTCCATGTGGGGTTAAACGACATCAGGAGGGCTAGCTCGGAACATCTGAAAATTGATTTTAAAGAACTGATTTTGGCATTAAAAGACTAAAAAAAACGGCCAATCATTTAATCGAGGGTGTGAAAGATTTAGCAAGCTACTGGCATTACACATCTGGCTAAAAGATTACTGTAGCTCTGCTGGAATCACTTTTATAGATAACTTTGACGCCTTCTGGAAACAAAATATACTCTATAGGAATGACGGAGTCCATCCAAATCATCTTGGCTCCTGGACTCTGTCCACGCATTTCAAGACTGCGTTGAAACAATTACTTATCATTGACCCAAGACCAGCTCAGTTAATCCCTAACATTGTGACAATGAGTCGTCATAATGCTGCATCAAATGTACATTATCCTAGGGGCGTTGGTAGACACAATGTAAGTAACTTAATTTATGTCCCCCTAGCTGTCCTGAATACCTCTGTTGATCCGACAGCTATTGTATGCAATAATCATGAGCCTATGAACCAGAGCCTCACCTAAAGCCCATTCTTGTCAGAAGCTGCTATAGACCACCAAGTGCTAACAGTCAGTATCTGGATAATATGTGTGAAATGCTTGATAATGTATGTGATATCAACAGAGAAGTATATTTTCTGGATGATTTAAATATTGACTGGCTCTCATCAAGCTGTCCACTCAAGAAAAAACATCAAACTGTAACCAGTGCCTGCAACCTGGTTCCGGTTGTCAGTCAACCCACCAGGGTATTTATAAACAGCACAGGAATGAAATCATCTACATGTATTGATCACATCTTTACAAATGTCTGCAGACATTTGCTTTAAAGCAGTATCCAAATCCATAGGATGTAGTGATCACTATATAGTAGCCATATCTAGGAAAACCAAAGTTCCAAAGGCTGGGCCTAATATAGTGTATAAGAGGTCATACAATAACTTTTGTAGTGATTCATATGTTGATGATGTAAAGAATATTTGCTGGTCTGTGGTGTGTCATGAGGAGCAACCAGACGCTGCACTTGGCACATTTATGAAATTGCTTATTCCAGTTACTAATAAGCATGCACCCATTAAGAAAATGACTGTAAAAACCGTTAAATCCCCTTGGATTGATAAGGAATTGAAAATTGAGAGGGATGAGGCAAAAGGTATGGCAAATAAGTCTGGCAGCCCAACTGATTGGCAAACGTACTGCAAATTATGAAATAATGTGACTAAACTAAATAAAAATAAACTATATTATGAAGAAAAAAAATACATAAAGAATGACAGTAAAAAGCTTTGGAGCACCTTAAATGACATTTTGGAGAAAAAGGCAAACTCAGCTCCATCATTCATTGAATCAGATTGTTCACTCATCACAAAACCCACTGATATTGCCAACTACTTTAATGACTTCTTCATTGGCAAGATAAGCAAACTTAGTTATGACATGCCAGCAACATCCAAGTATATCTGACCAAATTATTAAAGACAAGAATTGTACTTTTGAATTACGTAAAGTCAGTTTGGAAGAGTTGAAAAAAGTATTGTTGTCTATCAACAATGACAAGCCACGGGGTCTGACAATCTGAATGGAAAATTACTGAGGATAATAGCGGACGATACTGCCACTCCTTTTTGCCACATCTTCAATTTAAGCCTAGTAGAAAGTGTGTGCCTGGAGGGAAGCTAAAGTAATTCCAATACCCAAGAATAGTAAAGCCCCCTTTACTGGCTCAAATAGCCGACCAATCAGCTTGTTACCAACCCTTAGAAAACTTCTGGAAAAAATGGTGTTTGACCAGATACAACGCTATTTCACAATAAACAAACTGACAACAGACTTTTGGCATGCTTATAGGGATGGACACTCAACAAGCAATTACACAAATGACTGATTGGCTTAGAGAAATTGATGCTAAAATGATTGTAGGGGCTATCTTGTTAGACTTCAGTGGAGCTTTTGACATTATCGATCATATACACCCCCTGCTATATTGTGGATACAGAGTTACTTGTCTAACAGAACACAGATGGTGTTCTTTAATGGAAGCCTCTCAAACATAATCCAGCTTTGAGTAAAGCCAGTGTGTCTATGTATGCGGATGACTCAACACTATACACGTCAGCTACTACAGTACAGAAATAACTGCAACACTTAACAAAGAGCTGCAGTTCGTTTTGGAATGGGTAGTAAGGAATAAGTTTGTGTTAAATATTTCCAAAACTAAAAACATTGTATTTGGGACAAATCATTAATTAAACCTTAAACCTCAACTAAATCTAGTAATGAATAATGTGGAAATTGAGCAAGTTGAGGTGACTAAACCGCTTTGTGTAACCATGGATTGTAAACTGTCATGGTCAAAACATATTGATACAACAGTAGCTAAGATGGGGAGAAGTCTGTCCATAATAAAGCGCTACTCTGCCTTCTTAACAGCACTATCAACATGGAAGGTCCTACAGGCTCTAGTTTTGTCACACCTGGACTACTGTTCAGTCGTGTGGTCAGGTGCCACAAATAGGGACTTTGGAAAATTCAAATAGCTCAGAACAAGGCAGCATGGCTGGCCCTTGGATGTACACAGAGAGCTAACATTAATAATATGTACCGGTATGTCAATCTCTCATGGCTCAAAGTGGAGGAGAGATTGACTTGTATTTGTGAGAGGTATTGATATGTTGAAAGCACTGAGCTGTCTGTTTAAACGACTAGCACACAGCTCAGACACCCATGCACACCCCACAAAAAAAATATGTGGCAAATAAAATTTGATTTGATTTGATGCCACCAGAGGTCTCTTCACAGTCCCCAAGTCCAGAACAGACAATGGGAGGAGCACAGTACTACATAGAGCCATGACTACATGGAACTCTATTCCACATCAGGTAAGCAGTAGAATCAGATTTAAAAAACAGATAAAAATACACCTTATGGAACAGCGGGGACTGTGAAGCAACACAAATATATAGGCGCAGACACATGCATACACACACATGATAACATACACACTATACACACTATACACACACGTACACATGGATTTTGTGTTGTAGATATGTGGTAAGGGTCCTTAGGGCACACACATAGTGTGTTGTGAAATCTACATTGAATGTATTGTAATGTTTCACATTTTTTATAACTGCCTTAATTTTGACGGAACCTAGGAATCCATAATAAATACAAATACAAATAGAAACTGGTGTGTTAGTTTGCCCCGGTGCTCCTAGTTGGCCTATAGCCCTAAATCCCAGCCTTTTTATATACAGTTAAAGTCGGGAGTTTACATACACCTTAGCCAAATACATTTAAACTCAGTTTTTCACAATTCCTGACATTTAATCCTAGTACAAATTCCCTGTTTTAGGTCAGTTAGGATCACCACATTATTTTAAGAATGTGAAATGTCATAATAATAGTAGAGAGAATTATTTATTTAAGCTTTTATTTCTTTCATCACATTCCCAGTGGGTCAGAAGTTACACTCAATTAGTATTTGGTAGCATTGACTTTAAATTGTTTAACTTGGGTCAAACGTTTTGGGTAGCCTTCCACAAGCTTCCCACAATAAGTTGGGTGAATTTTGGCCCATTCCTCCTGACAGAGCTGGTGTAACTGAGTCAGGTTTGTAGGCCTCCTTGCTTGCACACACTTTTTCAGTTCTGCCCACAAATGCTCTATAGGATTGAGGTCAGGGCTTTGTGATGGCCACTCCAATACCTTTACTTTTTTGTCCTTAAGCCATTTTGCCACAACTTTGGAAGTATGCTTGGGGTCATTGTCCATTTGGAAGACCCATTTGCGACCAAGCTTTACCTTCCTGACTGATGTCTTGAGATGTTGCTTCAATATATCCACATAATTTTCCTTCCTCATAATGCCATCTATTTTGTGAAGTGCACCAGTCCCTCCTGCAGCAAAGCACCCCCACAGCATGATGCTGCCACCCCTTTCTTCACGGTTGGGATGGTGTTCTTCGGCTTGCAAGCCTTCGCTTTTTTCCTCCAAATATAACGATGGTCATTATGGCCAAACAGTTCTATTTTTGTTTCATCAGACCAGAGGACATTTCTCCAAAAAGTACAATCTTTGTCCTCATGTGCAGTTGCAAACCGTAGTCTGGCTTTTTTATGGCGGTTTTGGAGCAGTGGCTCCTTCCTTGCTGAGCGGCCTTTCAGGTTATGTCGATATAGGACTTGTTTTACTGTGGATATAGATACTTTTGTACCTGTTTCCTCCAGCATCTTCACAAGGTCCTTTGCTGTTGTTCTGGGATTTATTTGCACTTTTCGCACCAAAGTACGTTCATCTCTAGGAGACAGAACGCGTCTCCTTCCTGAGCGGTATGACAGCTGCGTGGTCCCATGGTGTTTATACTTGCGTACTATTGTTTATACAGATGAACGTGGTACCTTCAGGCATTTGGAAATTGCTCCCAAGGATGAACAAGACTTGTGGAGGTCTACAATTTTTTTTCTGAGGTCTTGGCTGATTTCTTTTGATTTTCCCATGATGTCAAGCAAAGAGGCACTGAGTTTGAAGGTAGGCCTTGAAATACATCCACAGGTACACCTCCAATTGACTCAAATGATGTCAATTAGCCTATCAGAAGCTTCTAAAGCCATGACATAATTTTCTGGAATTTTCCAAGCTGTTTAAAGGCACAGTCAATTTAGTGTATGTAAACTTCTGAATTGTGGAATTGTGATACAGTGAATTACACGTGAAATAATCTCTCTGTAAACAATTGTTGGAAAAATGACTTGTGTCATGCACAAAGTATATGTCCTAACTGACTTGCCAAAACTATAGTTTGTTAACAAGAAATGTGTGGAGTGGTTGAAAAACGAGTTTTAATGACTCCAACCTAAGTGTATGTAAACTTCCGACTTCAACTGTATCTTCTGTATACCACCCCTACCTTGACACAACACAACTGATTGCCTCAAACGCATTAAGAAGGAAAGAATTTCCACAAATTAACTTTTAACAAGGCACACCTGTTAATTGAAATACATTCCAGGTGACTACCTCATGAAGCTGGTTGAGAGAATGCCAAGTGGTGTTTTTGCAAATGGCATCAGCAACCACTGCCCTATTGCTTGCGTAAAAAAATGTTTTTTTGAAAAACTCGGATCCTCATATAATTGTAAAGAGAAATTTAAAAAATTATCTCACCCCAAGCGTTCCTTCATGGTCTATATTATTCCAAGCTTTTTTCTACTAGCTGCATACTAGACCCTGTTTTGGCACTTGAAATTTTCTCATCCATTTTTACCTCTCTGGCTGATAAACCTGCCCCTTTCATGCGATTCAGTCAAAAACCAAAGTAATCCAAGGTACTCTCCTGTACTCTAAGACCTCCTCTTGATAAGAAATCAAGCCTGGGGCAAAGCTAGACAAAATTGTTTGTTAGCTGATTGGCAGCTATTTAGGAAATTGAGAAATACAGTAGGTGCACTGCCTCAGTTAAACAGGCCAAATCAAACTACTTCCTTAGTGTTATGACAGATCAACTAGCAAGTTGGTGCTGTAAGAAGCAAGCAGTAAATTGAGGGCAGTGAGCCAAAACACTGCTTTATTGCCCCCTTGAGAAGATTCTAAAAAATTACAAGACAGTCTCGAACCTCTCAATCCGTATATAACGTGAGACACATTTGACAGAAGTACCGAAAGTAACTACAATTCTAGTACTGAACCGTTTTTCATGTTCTAGTATAAAAAAGTACAGAAGTTTCGGTATACCATGCAACACTAGTTTCTGGTGTCGTCCCTAAGATCTGGAAAGTGGCACATGTCCTCCCCATACATAAAGGAGGACATCCTTCTGACTTAGATAACGACAGTCCAATTTCCAAATTATCTTGCCTTTCCAAAGTTTTAGAATCCCTGGCCAACTCTCAGCTAGGAACAATTTTAACTTCTCACTCTATTCTTAATGTGCACCAATTCGGTTTTAGACCTGAACACAGCACTGTTTCACCTGCTACACTTGTTTTGGATGATGTGTTAAATGGCTTAGATCATAAAAATCATTGTGCTGCCTTATTTATAGACCTTTCCAAGGCCTTTGATACTTTGGCAATATTTTATTTAACCTTTTTTGACAAACAAAAACATACATAGACAAAAACAATAGACAACTTAACATACATTTCAACAAACATTAATGACATCACACTTGCTCAGACTCACATGTTCCCACCGTATCCACACACAATGTTGTTTCCAATGCTTGTAAGACTCTGCCCCATATGACTTCAGATTGTGTTATCTTGTTTCTGTCTGTAGCCAGATTTGTTTTCTCCAAAATGTTCAATAATAAAGTATTTGATTCTTCCATTCTCATAACAATGGAGTATCATTTGACTTCCATTATTTAAATAATAGCTTCTTCTTGTAGTAGATGAGTGACACTCAATAATGGTTGGCAGCCGATGGACAGAAGTAGCTCGGAGAGCATAATATAAACTGAGAGATTTTCTATGGAAGTCATTCACATGACAAGAGGCTACGCACGTACCGCCTGTCATTGAATCCAGTACTGTTACCAATAAATAAAGATGAATCAACTCTCCAGCTGTGTGTCGAATACTCTCTTGTATCCTGAACTTCTCGATACCAGAGAAACTCGTCATAACAGCATGATACAGGAGAATGATCCGTAGAGCATGGCTTTTGTAGAGCCTGGCTACTACAAAATATGAACAATCTATCATTTCCAATGAACCTGGCTAATTTGACTTCACCTATCTCTTTCTTTACAGCATTGGTTAGTTGGATAGGGTGTAAATGAGGCCTTGTGGTCTCATGAAACACCATCACCACTTTCCACTCCAACACATTATTACGCTTGCTTCCTACCTTGGCCCTCTTTATGCTTCCTTTACTAGACACTCCACTGCTTTCTGTATCATGATCTCGCTTCTTCCTATGTCTTTCCACTACAGACTATTCTGGTCCTTGACCCACATCCTCCCGCTCCATATCATCAGAACTGACACCCATATTGTTCACATTTCAGAACAGCTGTTGCTTCTCCAACCTTTTATCCATTTCCTCCATTTAGTCCGCACTACTCGCCACTCGCTAGATACGTCTGTAAGCTGAAGTTGACAAGTGCAAAGTACCGTCATCTCTTGTTGAATGACAAAGACTTTATTGAAGGATCCCTATTGTTGACCAATCACAGACGAAGCGGTGTAGACTTCGGCTCTGGACTTCGGCCTTCCTCCAGAAAAAAATGTGTGTGCCCAAACAGCAAAAAAAACAACTAACCTAAGTCCAAAACGAACAAAAACATTACAGAATGTCATCATAATATATGCACAAACTCCCGCCCCCACCAACCGTCAACTAATCATGTCAATGCGGAGCACTGGTACAACATTTGTCCGGCGCATGGTGATGCGGTACGGAGCTCAATTTGGCCTCTGCATGCCTCCAGAGGCTCTGCAATTGCATCATACCATCCATACGGCTCCTCCGACCACATTTTCGGATCAAGCATAAATTGGCTTTAAGACAGATAGGCCTAACATTATCACAACAGCATGTTTCCAATACAAGACGCATCAAACTGGTTCTGCTATTGAACAATTCACGTTGAACAGGCCCAAATAAACATGTTCTTTAGTGATTTACTTTTGTTTATATTGCTTATGAAAGTAGACATGGAATGGAAAGTAGTCGATAGAAGATTCCCACGACTTGTGCACGCTAGACTAAACAGAAAAAAATAGATACTCAACTTTGACTCAAAATAAGATTGCTTCCAGTAGCTTAGAACGTGACCATTTTCCATCTACTTCTGCCTGAATCTTCAATGCGCAAGCGCAAATTACAGGAAGTAATGGAATTGTTGATTACATGTCAGACGCAGTGTTATATAATATATTTCACAGGTCGAGATACATTTTTGTAATCAAGGTGACAGACATTGACACGTTCTATACCGCCTTGCACACTTTTGCCTGCATCTAGCTGATCTAGAGTGTAATCCTTAGTCCAACAGTTGCAAACGAGAGAAAGGTTTTTCAACAGAATCGGCGGAATGAATACACCCCTGATCACACACAAACACAGTTAACTTTCATAGCAGCCACATACAAACAGCATGATCCCTTTGATCGTTGTATAATTCCTTCTCGCATATACAGTGGGGAGAACAAGTATTTGATACACTGCCGATTTTGCAGGTTTTCCTACTTACAAAGCATGTAGAGGTCTGTAATTTTTATCATAGGTACACTTCAACTGTGAGAGATGGAATCTAAAACAAAATCCAGAAAATCACATTGTATGATTTTTAAGTAATTAATTTGCATTTTATTGCATGACATATGTATTTGATCACCTACCAACCAGTAAGAATTCCAGCTCTCACAGACCTGTTAGTTTTTCTTTAAGAAGCCCTCCTGTTCTCCACTCATTACCTGTATTAACTGCACCTGTTTGAACTCATTACCTGTATAAAAGACACTTGTCCACACGCTCAATCAAACAGACTCCAACCTCTCCACAATGGCCAAGACCAGAGAGCTGTGTAAGGACATCAGGGATAAAATTGTAGACCTGCACAAGGCTGGGATGGGTTACAGGACAATAGGCAAGCAGCTTGGTGAGAAGGCAACAACTGTTGGCGCAATTATTAGAAAATGGAAGAAGTTCAAGATGACGGTCAATCACCCTCGGTCTGGGGCTCCATGCAAGATCTCACCTCGTGGGGCATCAATGATCATGAGGAAGTTGAGGGATCAGCCCAGAACTACACGGCAGGACCTGGTCAATGACTTGAAGAGAGCTGGGACCACAGTCTCAAAGAAAACTATTAGTAACACACTACGCCGTCATGGATTAAAATCCTGCAGCGCACGCAAGGTCCCCCTGCTCAAGCCAGCGCATGTCTAGGCCCATCTGAAGTTTGCCAATGACCATCTGGATGATCCAGAGGAGGAATGGGAGAAGGTCATGTGGTCTGATGAGACAAAAGGAGGATGAGTACAACCCCAAGAACACCATCCCAACCGTGAAGCATGGAGGTGGAAACATCATTCTTTGGGGATGCTTTTCTGCAAAGGGGACAGGACGACTGCACCGTATTGAGGGGAGGATGGATGGGGCCATGTATCGCGAGATCTTGGCCAACAACCTCCTTCCCTCAGTAAGAGCATTGAAGATGGGTCGTGGCTGGGTCTTCCAGCATGACAACGACCCGAAAACACACAGCCAGGGCAACTAAGGAGTGGCTCCGTAAGAAGCATCTCAAGGTCCTGGAGTGGCCTAGCCAGTCTCCAGACCTGAACCCAATAGAAAATCTTTGGAGGGAGCTGAAAGTCCGTATTGCCCAGCGACAGCCCCGAAACCTGAAGGATCTGGAGAAGGTCCGTATGGAGGAGTGGGCCAAAATCCCTGCTGCAGTGTGTGCAAACCTGGTCAAGACCTACAGGAAACGTATGATCTCTGTAATTGCAAACAAAGGTTTCTGTACCAAATATTAAGTTCTGCTTTTTCTGATGTATCAAATACTTATGTCATGCAATAAAATGCAAATTAATTACAATGTGATTTTTTGGATTTTTGTTTTAGATTCCGTTTCTCACAGTTGAAGTGTACCTATGATAACAATTACAACCTCTACATGCTTTGTAAGTAGGACAACCTGCAAAATCGGCAGTGTATCAAATACTTGTTCTCCCCACTGTACGCGCTTTCCTCCTCTCACCTTTTCCCTTCACTTGTGGACTTCAGTGCACAACACTTCAGCTGTCTGTGACCAGGCCAAAAAAACTTTCCAAGCCAAACCTTCATATCATCACCGCTAACCACTACACACAGCCTACATTGTCACCATATTAACGTCATAGTCAACATAGCTACTAGAACTAACATGTTAGTAAACCCGCTACAGTCATGCTGTACAGTCAGCAGCAAGCAGTTTAGCAGTTACACCGGCGGGCCCCGGTGACAATACATTAATAAAACCAAATGCTTACCTTGACTTGGAAGAGTTCCAGTGTTGGATAGCCATAGCCAGCTAGCTAACATAGCATCCCTCTCTGTTTGAGCCAGGTGTTTGAGTAATCTAAACTAGCTAGATGCATTCGTTAGCTAAGTAAGTGAAAATGACCCAAAAAAATACAATGAAATATAGCTAGCTCTTTCTCTTTTGCTTCTTCATTTTTGAAGAAATTAATTTTGATCAAAACTGTTCAACTATTGTCTTTCTCTTTGAGTCAACTACCCACCACATGTTATGCACTGCAGTGCTAGCTAGCTGAAGCTTATACTTTCAGTAATAGATTCATTCTCTGATCCTTTGATTATGTGGACAACATGTCAGTTCATGCTGCGAGAGCTCTGATAGGTTGGAGGATGTCCTCCAGAAGTTGTCATAATTACGGTGTAAGTCTATGGAAGGGGGTGAGAACCACAAGCCTCCTAGGTTTTGTATTGAACTCAATGTACCCAGAGGAGGACGGAAACTAACTGTCCTCCGGCTACACCATGGTGCTGTTGAGGCTACTGTAGACCTTCATTGCGAAACAGTGTGGTTTAATCAATTATTTGGTGACATGTGAATATACTGTATTTACTATAGTTTTATCTAAAAAGGATAACTTTAATGTTTCACTCATTTTTGGGGGGTGAAATTCACTGGGGAAGATGGTCCTCCCGTTCCTCCTCAGAGGAGCCTCCACTGGTGTATGAGGAACTTGGTGTGTCTCAGTTTCTTTTTAGTTTATAGTGTTGCTGTCCAGCGGTTCTGAAGTTGCGATGCACTCGACTGTCCACATTTTTCTGTGCAATAGCCTTTTGATTTGAACATTTGGTGTGTGTTATAGGTTATTTCATTTAATTTATATATGTTACAGCACTTTGGTTTCACTAATAAATATGATGAAATAGAACCAAATTCTGTTTCTGTCTTCAGTCCTTTTTAAATATGATAATAGGCTTTATGGACTACGGTATAGGTCGAATGTGGTAGTCTGCCTATAACCAGCCTGAGTAGGCCTATAACTCCATTCCTATTCTATGCAGAGTTTAGAGAAATTAATCAAATTGGAAATGAGCTATTATCAGGCTGGTTAATGTGACGCATGTCTGTTGAATTTGGAAAAATCCACCCGCACTCGACTTGCGAGTTCGAATCTCATCACAGAAAACTTTAGCATTTTAGCTAATTAGCAACTTTTCAACTACTCACTACTTTTTAACTACTTTGCAGCTACTTAACGTGTTTGTTAACCCTAACCTTAACCCTTTTAGCTAACCCTAACCTTAACCTAACTCCTAAACGTAACCCTAACCCCTAGACTAGCTGACGTTAGCCCCCTAGCTAGAAATCGTAACATATAATACGTTTTGCAATTTCATAACATATTGTACGTTTGGCAAATTCGTAACATAACACTTTAGTCAAATTTGTAACTTATTTTACATTTCGCAAATTCGTAACATAATACGCCTTGTAATTCGTAACATATAATATGAAATGGGTGATGGACATCCACAAATTAATACATACCATACCAAACGTAACATATCATACTAAATGGAGTATCTCCGATTTACGTACAGAATAATACTAAATGCTCTGAGACCAGGTTGCCTACTCAGCCAGTCACGAGCAGCTAGTGCAATGCGGCCATGGCATACTGCATACTTTTTACTAAACTGTACAGTGCTAAACATTATGTGACTATGAGTACATAGTATGCAGTTTAAGTATGTAGTACGCTGGTATGTGTATTCGGACATGGCTGCGGTCTGGATTCGGGCCCAGAACGGGGTCAATACAGACCGTGGGCCCGACAGAATGTGAATTACACTATGACAAATGGGGGGGTCTCTATATCGAGCACATGCATACATTTTTTTATGGGCCTAATAATAAAGACATAATTTCAAATGTACAAAAATAATTACCTTTTAATGTGGCATGACCACAACCAGTCATGATATTTTAATCTCATTGTCCAACAAATAACTTCAAAAAGTAGGCATGTTCGTCCACTCCAAAATAATTCCAGCATCCAAACTGCCATTTGATGAATGGAAATAGACATCTGTTGCAAAACACCAAGAAGTGTGCCTAATGACATTCAGCGATTACCATTGATTAGGCCTGCATTAATTGATGCGTCTTGCTGACAAATTGATATTTTTTTGTAGCCTGAAAAGCCGGGACACCTGAAATGGGGCTGAAATTGTCCCAGGAAAAACAGGATGGTCACCCTAATACATGGTGAACTTACAATACTAGGCTACAATGTGTATTACCATGAACTTCAAATAGGCCTACCGGTAGCCAGTGATGTAGTGTTAAAAATAATAGGTGGGTAAACTTTTTGCCGGTCGCGGTGAAAAAAGTAACGCTCCCTATACTTCCAATGCATTTTTTGGAACAAGGTGGGTAAACTGCGTTTGCTTGTGTTTACCCTCCACTTGGCCTGCAACACTGCCGGAAGCCTACCCTCTATAACACTTGAACTTACGCAGAATAGGTAGCCTACATTTAATATAATACATGTTTTGCACCCTAGTTCATGAATTGTCCATAATTCATGAGTTAAGGCTTGGAGTCTTCACAGATCATGTGATATAAAACACTACCTTTCTTTCATTACATGAATCACATTTATGACCGTGTTATTTAGCATTTAACAATTGAATTAAAATATTGAACTTAACCCCTGTAAGTTAACCCCATGGATCTTGGAGATCTCGGAAAATGAACTGGAAGTGTAACTATGCCTATGTAACATTTCATTATGTTTCGCCATGAAAACAGTACTCACACAAAAAATAATGTAGGCATATGCGATTGCAAAATCGAATGCTTCAAACCAAAAGAGTCAACTATAGGCCTACTGTCATTAACATATGACATACACTGAACAAAAACATAAACACAACATGTAAAGTGTTGGTCCTATGTTTCATGAGCTGAAATAAAAGATCCCAGACATTTTCCAAATGCACAAAAAGCTTATTTCTCTTAAGTTTAGTGCACTAATTTCTTTACATCCCTATTAGTGAGCATTTATCCATTACCAAAATAATCCATCCACATGATAAGTGTGGCATATCAAGAAGCTGATGTTGTAGAATTACAACATTATGTTAATCACATTACTTTTATATTACATTCATACTGTCTGTTCTTCTGAGAGGCAACATAATAGGGTTTTTAGAACTCTCCTGTGTCTGTGTGGAACTGAGATGAGCCTCAGAATATTTAAACGCTGACAGTTAATTTGCGATGACTTGGTGATAAGACAACATTCCATTCCATGATTAGTGTCTGTGTGCCTGTCTGTTGGTGACAGGGAGACCCAATCTCCAGTTGATTTATCCTATATGGATTAATTAACACTGAACTTCATAAATTAAGGCCAAGACTTAGTATCCTATGTTGCAATAGTATGTCTGTATAAACAAGCAGTAAATGAACTAGAGACAGAAATTTGGCTTTTGTAGAGGCACCTTTTTCAGCAATTACAGCTGCAAGTCTCTTGGGGTATGTCTCTATAAGCTTGCCACATCTAGCCACTGGGATTTTTGCCCATTCTTCAAGGCAAAACTGCTCCAACTCCTTCAAGTTGGATGGGTTCCGCTGGTGTACAGCAATCTTTAAGTCATAAAACAGATTCTCAATTGGATTGAGGTCTGGACTTTGACTAGGCCATTCTAGGACATTTAAATGTTTCCCCTTAAACCACTTGAGTGTTGCTTTAACAGTATGCTTAGGGTCATTGTCCTGCTGGAAGGTGAACCTCCGTCCCAGTCTCAAATCTCTGGAAGACTGAAACAGGTTTCCCTCAAGAATTTCCCTCTATTTAGCGCCATCCACCATTCCTTCAATTCTGACCAGTTTCCCAGTCCCTGCCGATGAAAAACATCCCCACAGCATGATGCTGCCACCACCATGCTTCACTGTGGGGATGGTGTTCTCCGGGTGATGAGAGGTGTTGGGTTTGTGCCAGACATAGCGTTTTCCTTGATGGCCAAAAAGCTCAATTTTAGTCTCATCTGACCAGAGTACCTTCTTCCATATGTTTGGGGAGTCTCCCACATAGCTTTTGGCAAACACCAAACGTGTTTGCTTATTCTTTTCTATAAGCAATGGCTTTTTTTCTGGCCACTCTTCCTTAAAGCCCAGCTCTGTGGAGTGTATGGCTTAAAGTGGTCCTATGGACAGATACTCCAATCTCCGCTGTGGAGCTTTGCAGCTCCTTCAGGGTTATCTTTGGTCTCTTTGTTGCCTCTCTGATTAATGCCCTCCTTGCCTGGTCCGTGAGTTTTGGTGGCGGCCCTCTCTTGGCAGGTTTGTTGTGGTGCCATATTATTTCAATTTAAACACTGACAGTTGATTTGCGATGACTTGGTGATAAGACAACATTCCATTCCATGATTAGTGTCTGTGTGCCTGTCTGTCGGTGCCAGGGAGACCCAATCTCCAGTTTATTTATCCTATATGGATTAATTAACACTGAACTTCATAAACTAAGGCCAATACTTAGTATCCTATGTTGCAATAGTATGTCTGTATAAACAAGCAGTAAATGAACTAGAGACAGACATTTGGCTCCATGTAAATCTTGATGTCTGTTGCATGAGAGCACAATGTACCTTTTGACCCATTCCACACATCTGCTGTTTGTCATGTATTCAGAAGGATGTGTCTTTGCTATAAAGAGCTGTAACCTCAGTTCTGCTCTTCTGAGTTCTCAGTGATCACCTCCAGGGTGGTTACCGACCAACTCCATTACTGCAGTAATTAATAAAGTTCAATTGTTTAGAGGAAATCTAGAAGTCTCTCCTTTGATTAGAATAGTGGGTAAGAGCGTTGTGCCAGTAACCAAAAGGTCGCTGGTTCTAATCCCCGAGCCGACTAGGTGAAAAATCTGTCGATGTGCCCTTAAGCAAGGAACTTAACCCTAATTGCTCCTGTAAGTCGCTCTGGATAAGAGCGTCTGCTAAATGACGTAAATGTAATTAAAATGTAAATCAATTTATAACATTTTTGACATGCGTTTTTCTGGATTTTTTTGTTGTTATTATGTCTCTCACTGTTCAAATAAACCTACCATTGAAATTATAGACTGATCATGTCTTTGTCAGTGGGCAAACATACAAAATCAGCAGGAGACCAAATACTTTTTTCCCTCACTGTACAAGTATCCCGGATTAGTCCGTAGAAGGGGCTCCCACATAAGTAAGGCCTGTTCGTGTGTGTTTTTGACCTACGATTTACCACACACACACACATACACAGACCAGTACGCACACACAACTTACAGGTTATGTCTATGGGTTAGTGCCGAGGTATCTTAAAGGGGCACACACATAGAATTTTCAGAAGTTTTTCTTTTCTGGGTTTTAATTGAACATGTGAATTATTTTGATAAGAAATGTACTGGCAACTTACTGTAAACCTGGGATATGAAATGTATGAAATGTTTGACTCTTTTTACATAATTAGTCTAATAGAGAAAGCAACAATTCTTTGAAGGGTTTGAATGACCTCTGACCTTTGACCTCTGTCCTGACTTTCTAGTTTGGTTTGATCGCCCTCACTGGAAAGCCGAGAGACATTGGATGATACATTTAAGGTAATTTGTAATACTGATTTGAAGGTAATTTGTAATATAGCCCTATGCCTTTCATTAAGAGTAGGCTGTCTTAAGTCTATATTCCTATGATCGTATGGGTACAAGATTTTTCTTTATGGAGTTATTAAGGGTAGTGATTATTATTCAATTCTTTTTTTTTTTTTACCAGTAGTACTGTTTATTTTTTTACACATTACTCACATTGTGAGTCGTATCAAAATGGGGGAATTACCAGTCCTTTGAAGTTTTGGGATTGAAGTTTAGACACCTTGAGTAATAGGGGGGAGTGCATCGAGTGATATATGAAGGAGTGTATTGTTGTATTTGTTCTGTTTTGTTTCGATACGAATCTCACCAGATTGGGTCTGCTGGATTGTTGGGATTTCTCCCGATGGGTTAGAGGTCTAGCTTCCTGATCCTGTGACTCTGCGGTGAAGCCGACAGTGTGATAAGGGGAGTATATTAGAAATTGGTATAAAGAATAATTGGTAAAAGTAATAATTTGTCATATAGTGAATGCTTGTCTGGATTTCCTGAATCAGAAATGAACTCAACTAAACTGTTGTTCTGATCTGTCCTCTCTCGATGTTACTACAGATGGAGTCTTGATGCATAGCAGGGATAATTCGGCCGAGAACGGTGTGAACCTCAAAAACCCCTCTAACCAGCTGAAGAAGAGAGACAAAGGCGTTCAATACGGCTCTGTCCGCACCACTTCTACCGAGAGACCTGAGTCAGAGCCAGAGACCTCTATTCAGCATCCAATCGAAGCTATCAACTGCTTTTTCTCTCATGCCTTTTCTCTCAGGGGTGTGACAGGAGTCCACGATGAGTGAGCATGGAGAGAGATCCGTTCCAAAACTTCTCTCATGTTGCTGATATACTGATTGGCAAATAGACAAGACATAATGGGTGGTAAAGGTGGTGGTGGCCCAGGTGCGACATTGAAATTGGGACATCATCATGGGCCATCCATTTTGAACTATAAAGCTGTCTGAAGAAGAAAATGGGGAGACGCCAGAAGATTGAGTGCCGGGGAAGCAAGGGGTTGGTCAACTGTGCCCATAATTGATTTAGACTTGCCCAGAATTGTTATTTGGGGTATCAGGTTGATGGAGGAGGTCTATACACTGCTAAATTTATAGTAATTTAGACTAAGAATGCATTGAGAAACTGATCTGTAATTATAATCGTGATGTGGAAGTTAATACTAGAATTATGGATATTTCTACTGTATGTTAATATAAATGTACATTCTGCCAGTGTCGATATGTGCTAAGTTGAGGGTTTTAACTTTGAGTGATAGGACCAATGTGAATCACTAAGAATTGTCATTCTAAATTTGGTTTGGATAATTAATTGGGTTTTGATTACGATTTGTAAACTGACTGATTGATTTGAGTAAGTTGTTAGTATGATAATAACTATATGAGTGAAGCAATTAATGTACAGTGGCTTGCGAAAGTATTTACCCCCCTTGGCATGTTTCTATTTTGTTGCCTTACAACCTAGAATTAAAATAGATTTTTTGGGGGGTTTGTATCATTTGATTTACACAACATGCCTACCACTTTGAAGATGCAAAATCTTTTTTTTTGGTGAAACAAACAAGAAATAAGACAAAAAAACTGAAAACATGAGCGTGCATAACTATTCACCCCCCCAAAGTCAATACTTTGTAGAGCCACCTTTTTCAGCAATTACAGCTGCAGGTCTCTTGGGGTATGTCTCTATAAGCTTGCCACATCTAGCCACTGGGATTTTTGCCCATTCTTCAAGGCAAAACTGCTCCAACTCCTTCAAGTTGGATGGGTTCCGCTGGTGTACAGCAATCTTTAAGTCATAAAACAGATTCTCAATTGGATTGAGGTCTGGACTTTGACTAGGCCATTCTAGGACATTTAAATGTTTCCCCTTAAACCACTTGAGTGTTGCTTTAGCAGTATGCTTAGGGTCATTGTCCTGCTGGAAGGTGAACCTCCGTCCCAGTCTCAAATCTCTGGAAGACTGAAACAGGTTTCCCTCAAGAATTTCCCTCTATTTAGCGCCATCCACCATTCCTTCAATTCTGACCAGTTTCCCAGTCCCTGCCGATGAAAAACATCCCCACAGCATGATGCTGCCACCACCACCATGCTTCACTGTGGGGATGGTGTTCTCCGGGTGATGAGAGGTGTTGGGTTTGTGCCAGACATAGCGTTTTCCTTGATGGCCAAAAAGCTCAATTTTAGTCTCATCTGACCAGAGTACCTTCTTCCATATGTTTGGGGAGTCTCCCACATAGCTTTTGGCAAACACCAAACGTGTTTGCTTATTCTTTTCTATAAGCAATGGCTTTTTTTCTGGCCACTCTTCCTTAAAGCCCAGCTCTGTGGAGTGTATGGCTTAAAGTGGTCCTATGGACAGATACTCCAATCTCCGCTGTGGAGCTTTGCAGCTCCTTCAGGGTTATCTTTGGTCTCTTTGTTGCCTCTCTGATTAATGCCCTCCTTGCCTGGTCCATGAGTTTTGGTGGCGGCCCTCTCTTGGCAGGTTTGTTGTGGTGCCAAATTATTTCAATTTAAACACTGACAGTTGATTTGCGATGACTTGGTGATAAGACAACATTCCATTCCATGATTAGTGTCCGTGTGCCTGTCTGTCGGTGCCAGGGAGAACCAATCTCCAGTTTATTTATCCTATATGGATTAATTAACACTGAGCTTCATAAATTAAGGCCAAGACTTAGTATCATATGTTGCAATAGTATGTCTGTATAAACAAGCAGTAAATGAACTAGAGACAGACATTTGGCTCCATGTAAATCTTTGATGTCTGTTGCATGAGAGCACAATGTACCTTTTGACCCATTCCACACATCTGCTGTTTGTCATGTATTCAGAAGGATGTGTCTTTGCTATAAAGAGCTTTAACCTCAGTTCTGCTCTTCTGAGTTCTCAGTGATCACCTCCAGGGTGGTTACCGACCAACTCCATTACTGCAGTAATTAATAAAGTTCAATTGTTTTGAGGAAATCTAAAAGTCTTGCCTTTGATTAGAATAATTACTACGACACTGATTAAACAGCATGATCAATACACAGGTGCACCTTGTCCTGGGGACAATAAAAGGCCACTCCAAAATGTGCAGTTTTGTCACACAACACAATGCCACAGATGTCTCAAGTTTTGAGGTAGCGTGCAATTGGCATGCTGACTGCAGGAATGTCAACCAGAGCTTTTGCCAGAGACAGCCTGACCAACTCTTGCAAAGGAGATGAGTCGCACTGCACGAGGCAAATGGTGGTCACACCAGATACTGACTGGTTTTCTGATTCACGCCCCTACCATTTAAAAAAAAAGGTATCTGTGACCGACAGATGCATATCTGTATTCCCAGTCATGTGAAATCCATAGATTAGGGCCTAATGTATCCATTTCAATTGACTGATTTTATTGTTTTTATATTTTTGTTCAGTATACTTGTTGGATGGATTGGATGCACAATGGTGTCTAGCAGCAGGCTAGTTGTCTAGTGAGATTGTCGACCATCATCAGGTGATCCAGTAAAGAAAACAAATATTGATAGCAATACAGGTACGAACATTAGTCCTGAATTGGTCAACAACAATGCTTACTGTTGACTTTGAGCATTACAAATTTCACCTCATATCCCAACGAAGAAACAAACAAGTTAGCAGGATGAATGCTTTATTTTGATTTTCTACATGCAGTAAACAGTTATGTTTATATAATAATTTTTTCAACATATCACTTTAACCAAAAAATAGCACAAGACAATTTGACATGCATCTTCTCACGTAACAGCTACTGAAATTGAAATAAATATACACAGTGGCACAAGTATTCTCAGTACCAAAACAGTAACAAAACAATAAATACAACAAACATCTGTGGATGTTATACAATGTTTCGTCTTCAGAAAGAGGTTCTCTGCAATTTACTTTTCCTTTTTATAAATAAAATGCTCTTGCTATGATCACGCATGAGAACACATCCGTACCTTTCAATAGGAAAGGAGTTACACAGCCTCCCATTGAACTGAAATGAAACAAACATACCATCACATGGTAAGCCACAGATACTCAGAGCCCTCACCCTCACCCTCACATTCCCTATAATGAAGGAGAAGAAACTGACATTAAATAACGCTGACAGACATCTTTAAATCTCGTCTAGCTTTTCACAGGCTCTAGATTGTTAATTTCGTCCGTACTCTATACTTGGTCTCTCTCGTACCATTATTCTTGAACATAAAAAGGCAGCTTATTTATTCTGCTTCATCCCAAATTAGTGTGAGAAGAAGAGGAACAGAACGGCAGGTGCTGTGGTTGTGTTGTATACAACTCAGTTCCACTCTGCTGCACGTGTCTTCTTGCTATGGAGTCCATTCAACTTTTCCTCGGCTAGACAAAGTCAAGGTTGAGTAGTTCTACTTCCCAGTTCCCAGGCTGAGCTGGAACTCCCAAGGGAAAAGTCTGGAACTGGAACATGGAGGGGAAGAGGGGGGAGGTTGGGCAGAGAATGTACCATCTGATGAATACACCAAGAAGACTGCAATACAGTACGAACTACAGGCTTTTCAAAAACACACTTGATCTTAAAACGGGGCATAAAAATGACATTTACCACCCGCCCTCTTCCAGATAAAATAAATGGCAAGCTTTGACAGGGACGGTCCATGTTGACAGTCAGTTGAGTCATACCGTAACGTCCCTTAGGTTAGAGCTATTAGCAGAGCAGAAGTAACTCGTCATCACTATTGGTCTCCGTCTTGCCTGTGGCCTCCAGACAGGCGTCTGGGATCTGTGCGGTATGAACCATGCTACAGTGTTCACAGGGCCCGTTCCGGCACAGGGACACCCGGCCTGACCTGAGGGAGGCTGGGGACGATAGGTGAGGGGCAGCCTGATCCAGGCCTACCACCAGGTTGAGGAGCCTGGAGGTCTCGCTGGTGGAGTCAGTGTCTGAGGCAGCATCCAACACAGGGATAAGCAGCTCCACGTCGTCTTCGTCCTCCCTGGTCCCTGCTCCATGCTCTAGGTGCCTCAGAGGGCTGTGGTTCTGGGTTCCCCCACCTGAGGAGCTTCCAGAGCGGCCCAGGGATAAACGTACCCAGCGCAGGCTGCGGGTGACCCTGCTCAGGGCACTGCTCAGCTGGCTCCTCCCGGTCGCAGTACACTGAGGCTCTGCTGCCTCTCCCCCTGGGGTCTCCACGGTGTGTGTCTCCACCACTGCCGGGCTGGCCCTGTCCCTGGCCCGGTGGCTGTCCCTACGGCTGGGCAGCAGGGCGGGGGTGGTGGAGCTCGTCGACACAGAGACAATGACCTCCACTGCGGTTGCAGGAGGGGTCTTTACGGGGAGGGGGGCTACAAGGCCCCCCACGGCCCCAGGCACGTCCCGGCGCTCGCTCTCCGTATCTGTGTCGTCTGAGTCGAGGGGCAGCAACCCCCGGAGGGGTCCAGTCCTGTCGGGCTCGCGGGCCGAGCAGCCGCCGTTACCGCGGCTGGTGCTGTTGTCCTCGCCGTCGGCAGATACCAGGGCCAGCGAGCCGGAGCGCCGCGAGCGTGTGAAGTTGAAGAGGCGACGCCAGATGTTGCTGTGGCGACCGGAGGTGGGCAGGTGGATGGAGGTGAAACCCAGCTGGGAGCGAACCGCCAACCTCAGGTTCTCCAACACAGACACCTGGACAACACACAGTGAGAACAGCAAGACTGTTAGTATCATCAATCAAATAATAAAACCCTTTTTAAATCAACAGTTTTCACACAGTCCTTTACAGTAAGTAACCCAATTTATTATAGACGACAATAAACATGAAACTCCTGAGATGTGTATATGAAGGTCATTGGGAAATGTGTCTCCCAACAGAAACCAGGAAAGACTACAGTTAATCCCACATAGCTGTAAACTAGCGGCAAACGGGACTGTTTGTTTGGAAAAGAAGAGAAAAGTTGTTGCTGAACGAAGTTGTTGGAGGAGTGGCT
This sequence comes from Coregonus clupeaformis, assembly GCF_020615455.1. NCBI lineage: Eukaryota > Metazoa > Chordata > Actinopteri > Salmoniformes > Salmonidae > Coregonus > Coregonus clupeaformis. The sequence goes on from NC_059208.1 coordinate 19,167,279, forward strand.
ACATACAGTGGGGAGAACAAGTATTTGATACACTGCCGATTTTGCAGGGTTTCCTACTTACAAAGCATGTAGAGGTCTGTAATTTTTATCATAGGTACACTTCAACTGTGAGAGACGGAATCTAAAACAAAAATCCAGAAAATCACATTGTATGATTTTTAAGTAATTAATTTGCTTTTTATTGCATGACATAAGTATTTGATACATCAGAAAAGCAGAACGTAATATTTGGTACAGAAACCTTTGTTTGCAATTACAGAGATCATACGTTTCCTGTAGGTCTTGACCAGGTTTGCAAACTGCAGCAGGGATTTTGGCCCACTCCTCCATACAGACCTTCTCCAGATCCTTCAGGTTTTGGGGCTGTCGCTGGGCAATACGACTTTCAGCTCCCTCCAAAGGTTTTCTATTGGGTTCAGGTCTGGAGACTGGCTAGGCCACTCCAGGACCTTGAGATGCTTCTTACGGAGCCACTCCTTAGTTGCCCTGGCTGTGTTTCGGGTCGTTGTCATGCTGGAAGACCCAGCCACGACCCATCTTCAATGCTCTTACTGAGGGAAGGAGGTTGTTGGCCAAGATCTCACGATACATGGCCCCATCCATCCTCCCCTCAATACGGTGCAGTCGTCCTGTCCCCTTTGCAGAAAAGCATCCCCCAAAGAATGATGTTTCCACCTCCATGCTTCACGGTTGGGATGGTGTTCTTGGGGTTGTACTCATCCTTCTTCTTCCTCCAAACACGGCGAGTGGAGTTTAGACCAAAAAGCTCTATTTTTGTCTCATCAGACCACATGACCTTCTCCCATTCCTCCTCTGGATCATCCAGATGGTCATTGGCAAACTTCAGACGGGCCTGGATATGCGCTGGCTTGAGCAGGGGGACCTTGCGTGTGCTGCAGGATTTTAATCCATGACGGCGTAGTGTGTTACTAATGGTTTTCTTTGAGACTGTGGTCCCAGCTCTCTTCAAGTCATTGACCAGGTCCTGCCGTGTAGTTCTGGGCTGATCCCTCAACTTCCTCATGATCATTGATGCCCCACGAGGTGAGATCTTGCATGGAGCCCCAGACCGAGGGTGATTGACCATCATCTTGAACTTCTTCCATTTTCTAATAATTGCGCCAACAGTTGTTGCCTTCTCACCAAGCTGCTTGCCTATTGTCCTGTAGCCCATCCCAGCCTTGTGCAGGTCTACAATTTTATCCCTGATGTGCTTACACAGCTCTCTGGTCTTGGCCATTGTGGAGAGGTTGGAGTCTGTTTGATTGAGTGTGTGGACAGGTGTCTTTTATACAGGTAACGAGTTCAAACATGTGCAGTTAATACAGGTAATGAGTGGAGAACAGGAGGGCTTCTTAAAGAAAAACTAACAGGTCTGTGAGAGCCGGAATTCTTACTGGTTGGTAGGTGATCAAATACTTATGTCATGCAATAAAATGCAAATGAATTACTTAAAAATCATACAATGTGATTTTCTGGATTTTTGTTTTAGATTCCGTCTCTCACAGTTGAAGTGTACCTATGATAAAAATTACAGACCTCTACATGCTTTGTAAGTGGGAAAACCTGCAAAATCGGCAGTGTATCAAATACTTGTTCTCCCCACTGTACGTATACTAAGCCAAGTGGCTATACAGAGAAGCAGGCAGGACAGCTTGATGCGTGGCTGAGGCTCCGGACCTGTCCGTGTTTGGCTTACTGACTGTGACTCCCCTGGCTGCTACCGTGATCCTCCCTCCACTCAGAGACAAACGATGCTTCCTCCCGCCACGCCAGTCCCAAACTGCTTTAATAAATTATTTAATCAACACTTAATTTCACCCTAAAATCTTATCTTTCTTTTCTTTCCTTTTTGTCTGTAGACTGTAATTCAGCTTTCAGCTGTGAATGTGTACAAGCTCAAATAAACCTTACTATATATAAACGTTGATATACTGCAAACAGCCATAATGTTCTCCATGAAGCAGTTACTGTTTAACTAAACAATCCCAGTCACTGAGTAACTCACTTCACAGTGCTTCAGAAGGAAGTTCAAAAGAACTTCCTCATAATGAATCACAGTTAAACCGCTTCAACATCTCTTTTGTTACTGAAGTCAGGTTGTTAGACATTACACAGTTGATTATGTGGTCCTCTGTAGCTCAGCTGGTAGAGCACGGCGCTTGTAACGCCAAGGTAGTGGGTTCGATCCCCGGGACCACCCATACACAAAAATGTATGCACGCATGACTGTAAGTCGCTTTGGATAAAAGCGTCTGCTAAATGGCATATTATATTATTATATATTATTATTATTGGTGTCTACAATCCCATGACAAAGATAGGCATTCACGGCTGGACTTGAAATGTGCACTCTTAACACAGACTTAAGCTTAAGTCATGCATGGACAAGAGGATCACATCTTCTGAGGAGAACAAGAGGGCAGTGTGATCTAGCTGTAGACTTGCCTGGTTGCCGGAGCACACAGGGAAGTCCTCCACAGAGGGTATAAGGCCCTGGGCGATCAGCTGGCCATAAGACGGGGGAGCCTCCCTCCTCAGGAGCTCAGCCTCAACCCTGGACAGCTGGGTCTCAAATGACCTGAGGAAACAGTTAGAGGGACTCAAAGGAATGGAAGAAACACACACAACCAGATCAGTTAGAGGCACAAAAAAAAAATGCATTTCAAAGTTCATTCAGTGTCCTTTGATGGAGATCAAAGACAGAAATCAGAGAGCTAACTAGCTATATGAATCCAAAGATAAAGGCCTAAAGACTAGTCTGGATTACCAATCATCTCTCGTAGTAGGTGTGAAACATACTAAAGCGGTCCTAGCAAACCACACAGACAGAAACAAAGTCTTATGACTTATGTGGGCACCATATAATTGTTTAACAACTGTGTAATAACAAGAGTAATAGCATGGGGTCTGAGTTTATTACCTGCGTTCAAACATCCGGAGAGAGTAGAGTTTGCAGGTGCAGCCCAGAGCGATGACCAGCAGCAGGCCGCAGATGAGACTTCCTATAACCGCCGCCGTGATGACCCGTGTGGGCACGATGACCGGACAACTCTCCTCGTCGCTCCCGTCGCCGCAGTCGTCCTGCGCGTCACACACCCAGCTCTCGAACACACAGCGGTTGTTCTTGCAGTGGAAGTTGCCCGGCTGGCAGAAGAAGCAGTTCTTCTCGTCCGAGCCGTTGGGGCAGCGGTTCTGGTAGTTGCAGCGGTCCGAGCGTGGGTAGCAGGCGCCATTCCTGGAGCAGGGGAACTCATCCTCCTGGCAGGTGCTGCAGTTGACCTCGTCGCGGCCATTGGGGCAGTGCCAGTAACCGTCGCAGCGTTGCTGCTCCGTGTAGCAGCCCCAGTTGCCCCCACACGGGATCTCCCAGGGCAGACAGAAACCGTCCACCTGGCAGGAGAGATGAGGTAGATTCAATTAGTCGATTTGAGGGCGTCCGTAATGATTCCAAAATAAAGAAATGGATACATCTATGAAAGGGTTTAAAGGGAAATGTCAGAAGCACTTCTAGGTCAGTGAGATGTGTTTTACACATAATTGGTCTCAAAGAAAGCGGGTCTGGGTTTCATGCGGCGAATGATACACACAATGACAACAATACGGTATTGATGGGGTGGACGAGATCAGAAAAGGAAAGTCGTCCTGCTTTGTGGCATTTCGCAAAGCCTCTGATATATCAAGTGCACTATACATTTGTGTGCGTGTAGATATTGTTGTACTTGTTCGATAGAGCCATTGGACATCTTTCAGCAATGTTCCTATCAGCGGATTCATTGCTATATATACACACACGACTACACATTTTTTCAGGTCTCTGAAATACTACAGCTCAGTGTGCGGCGGTGCTTCCTGCTCTGGTCCCGTTGTGCATTCGGTATGAATGCTGGGTCTTGTGGTACAGTATGAGCAGAGAAATAGAAGTTGAAACGTCCTGATATTACCGGTGAAATTAGAACAAGCTCGTTCAAGCTTTTGGCAAGGATATTTTTTATGTTTATGAAAAAACGTAACGTTGATAATATTGTTATGACTATATTCAGTGGCAGCGCTAAGGTGAAATTTCACTTTAAATAAACAAGATTGTTTGTTTTGATTAAAAAATTGTAGCTTTTCTCCCCCCGCAATAAATAAGCAGCTAGTATGCAACAATGTAAGTACCTCTTACTATATATTTCCAGGAAAACTATTCATTGAATCACTCGGCCCTAGCAACCAAACCAACAGCAACTAATCGATTCAGAGAAACTTGGGTTGAACTCATGCGACTACCTGGTAGGTGACGTTGAAGCCCCTTGCCGCATTGATCTTGTCAGCGTAGAAGTGAACGCGCAGCTGGCCCGAGGACGAGACCACGGCCACGGGGGCGTGGGAGTCGAAGGCAGTGAGGACGCGGAGTAGATGGCGAGGGTTCTCCTCCAAGCCGTCATACACCTTGACGTAGTCCCCGTAGCCCGTCCCGTCCAGCTTGAAGTCCATGAAACGCAGGATCACCTGGAATCAATCCATTAAAGAATGAATTAATGAAGATTTTAAAATACGTATAGTCTACGTCTGGTGAGCCTGTCAAAAATAGTTTACCATATAGGGATAGCGTGTCATTTCAGACAAACCCATTGTTGTCTCAGCCATGTGAATACCGTACAACAATACACACATAAACAAAAACATTGAGGATTTTTTAAACACAAAATCTACATCCATTTTGGTCGGTTCTCGTTTGTTCTCAGACAGGCAAAAGAACCAGAGTACCAACCTTGCGGTGGTCGCCCGTGTCGATGAGCCAGGTGCAGTTGCTGCCTGGTGGGTAGAAGTCAGGGTAGTTGGGCGAGCTGAAGGTGCCGTAGAAGTTCCGCAGCCACTCGCCGCAGGTGGGCACGTCACAGTCGATCTCGTCACCAAGGTCCTGGCAGTCGATGCTGCCGTCACATTTGAGCGACTCGGGCAGGCAGGTGTAGACGCGGGTGTAGCGGGACAGGCAGGGAAACTGAATGAATAAATTAATGAAATAATTGTATTTGACAAATTTAAAATACATATAGTTGCCTCGGCTAATGGGAGTACAACAACACATACAACAAAAATCGTAGAGGATTCAAAACACAAAGTCTACAAACTTATTTCCATTGTGGTCCTTGTTTTTATCAGGTGTGCAAATTAATGGACAGCTTGCGCAAGATTGTCTGTACATTAGACACCCCAAAAGGACTTTATATTCAATAAAATTGGAAAATACATACAGAAAGTATTCACAGGCCTTGACGTTTTCCACATTTTGTTGTGTTACAGCCTTAATTTAAAATCGACTAAATTGAGATTGTCACTGGTCTACACACACACACACACAAACACAAACAATACCCCATAATGTTAAAGTGGAATTATGTGAAAAACTTTTTCTACAAACTAATTTAAAATGAAAAGCTAACAATTCTTGAGTCGATAAGTATTCAACCCCTCTGTTATGGCAAGCCTAAATAAGTTCTGGAGTACAAACTTGCTTAACAAGTCACATAAGTTGCATGGACTCACTCTGTGCAATAATAGTGTTTAACATGGTTTTTGATTGACTACCTCATCTCTGTACCCCACACATACAATTATCTGTAAGGTCCCTCAGTCGAGCAGTGAATTTCAAACACAGATTCAACCACAAAGACCAGGGAGGTTTTCCAATGCCTCGCAAAGAAGGGCACCTATTGGTAGATGGGTAAAAATACAGACATTGAATATCCTTTTGAGCATGGTGAAGTTATTAATTACCCTTTAAATACACCCAGTCACTACAAAGATACAGGCGTCCTTCCTAACTCAGTTGCCGAAGAGGAAGGAAACTTCTCAAGGATTTCACCATGAGGCCATGGTTACAGAGTTCAATGGCAGTGATAGGAGAAAACTGAGGATGGATCAACAACATTGTAGTTGTAGGTCCCATGTGGCTCAGTTCGTAGAGCATGGCGCTTGCAATGCCAGGGTTATGGGTTCGATTCTCACGGGGGACCAGTACGAAATAGTATGAAAAATGTATGCACTCAATACTGTAAGTCGCTCTGGAGAAGAGCGTCTGCTAAATGACTAAAATGTTAAATTTAGTTACTCCACAATACTAACCTAAATGACAGAGTGAAAAGGAGGAAGCCTGTACAGAATCAAAATATTCCATAACATGCATCCTGTTTGCAATAAGGCATTTAAGTAAAACACCAAAAAATGTGGCAAATAAATTAACTTTCTGTCCTGAATACAAAGTGTTATGTTTAGGGCAAATCAAGCACAACACGTCAATGAGTACGACTCTTCATATTTTCAAGCATGGTGGTGGCTGCATCATGTTATGGGTATGCTTGTCATCAGCAAGGACTAGGGAGTGAAAAGCTCTTAGAGACTTACTCAAAAAGACTCAGCTGTAATCGCTGCCAAAGGTAATTCTAACATGTATTGACTCGGGGTGTGAATACTTATGTAAATGAGATACTTGACCTAGACTACAAAAAGTTAGCAATCTCTACCTGGTTGAAGGCACAGGGCTGGAAGGAGAAGGCTGCCGAGGGGTTGGGCTGGACGCACAGCTCCTCGTCAGAGTTGTCACCACACTCGTCCATGGCGTTGCACTTCCATGACTCCGGGATGCACTTTCCGTTGGAGCAGTGGAACTGGTCTGAGTCGCAGCTGATCATCTCCGATTTTCCTGAAATTAGGAATATTAGGAAATACTAGGGCTGTGGCGGTCACGAAATTTCGGCAGCCGGTGATTGTCAAGCAAATAACTCATGGTAATTGACCATTAATTAACATAAGCACATTTAGCATCTCCTGGCTTCCACACACAGCCTACAAGCCACTGATGCAGACCTTTGGAACACCTACATAAAAAAAAGTCTAATAAATCCATGTAATATAGCCTACGCCTTCACAATAAATCCATTATTTATTTTAGACAGGTCAAAGAAACATGATATGAAGAAAATGTAGTCTATTTCAGAAGAACAGAATAGCATACTTTGAGTTGTCCTTATGTTAGCCATTTTGCATAGCCAGATCAGGACCTGTGGATTACACTAGTTCATTTAGCAAACAAGATTTGCTTAGAATTCCGTGACATTATTTTATAGTATGAAGAATACAATTGAACAAAGCTGAATAATATAAAGGATATTTTCTCCAAACGATTTGAGGGAGTGCGCACATGCGGCTATTCTGTGTTGAGCGGTTAACAAACAAATATTCCTATATGCTTAATTTAGAGTTATTAATGCAACTTTAGTTGTTCTACAAACGTTGGGCTACATGTTTTGATTTTTAATACATTGTAAGGCTGCATGATGCGACTCTAAAAAGTTGCTTGAAAGGCATGAGCTCTGCTTTGTTTAATGCGCAGGCTGTACACACTACATCAGTAACTCATTCACAATTTGACAAGCACTTGATAATGCCTAGAATTTCACGGCAGCATCCTATGTGTGGCCGTAATGCACCCTTAAAAAAATCTGTGCCATTTGCGCCCAGTGGCTGTTGTGCCCTTCTCCCTGAGTGCAGGACGCTCCGAATCACCTCTCACTCACATGGCTCTCCATCACGTGTTCGGGTCTTTCTCACAGGCTACAAGTGAAGACAGGCACATCGGGGACGCAACTGCGTGCGTCCTTATCCAATTCCGAGGTGCATATTGAAGATATTGGAAGAACTGTCCACATTTACTTTTCGTCTGCTAACAAGATGAGTAGGCATAACGAACAGCAAAAGCACTAGCCTATGTCAATCTTCTATCCCCCATAGTACAAAAGTCGATCTATTCTATTTTGTGCGAGACTAAACGGTCACGTGGAATTTGACTGCCTTCATGACTCGTGACCGCCGGTGTGGCGGTAATATGGTCACTGCAACAGCCCTAGGAAATACCACCATTTAATGTACTGTGTGACCATTTAAAAATGTTTTACCATTAGTGATAATCGAGGGAAAACGATGTGGGATCATTTAGTTAAATTATGTACAATGATAGTGCCTATTGATCAAGCTGTGCACCATCAACATTATATAAGCAGCCCAAATTTCTTCATAAGTTCATTTATAGACCTACACAGTCCATGAGCCTCTGATCCTCTGTCATAGAAACATTTGAAAATCCAATGCTTGGAGACAACAGAGAGAAAAGCATAGCGAGAGGACAAAAAAACAAAAAGCTGCTTTCTCTTTTCTCTTGGGGGAGGGGACATCCTCACCACCAGTAGACGTCCGTCCACATGACACCGGGTGTCATCTTTGACCAGACCGTACAGTAGCCCTCGCTGACAGATATAAATAGCATGACTCTGCGAGCTGTGCTACCTGTTATATAAGACAGCCTGAAGCCCTTGCCGGTCATGATGTTGTCCGAGTGGAACTTGATCCACACGTGGTCCTGGGAGGAAATGTAAGGGGCTGGGATGGACGAGCCACATGCCCGGTAGCCGTCCAGGTTCTTGTAGGTGCCAATGGAGATCCAGTCCAGGCTGCAACGGTGAGAGCTCTGGATCTCAAAGTCCTGGAAGCTGGGGGGAGAAATGGCAAAGGGTTAAAAGAGGTTTCCAGGCAGTAAAAATGAATAATGTACTGTACATATCACATTTTAGCAAGTTAAAGATCGAAGCCGCATTTTGGGAAACAGCACCACTGTTCGCCCCAGCGTCTTTGTTATTGTTTTGGTTTTGCTGATGAAACAATGGAGAGGAGTGTCTAGCAGTGTGGTAAAATAAAATGTGCAGTACATATTCTGCTGTTCTATTGTGCGTGCATTGATGTTCAAGTGTTTGTTGTTTGCAGTAACTTGTTGAAATATCCCAAAAGGACGTGGCAGTTTCACCAATAAGGATTCTAGCTTTATACACACTCTTGAATTACAATAAGTGCATTCAACTGAGGTAGGTAAGAAATCCATTCATTGCTAGTCGAAGTCTGTAAATTGGATGTCATCGATATGAGCGACTTTCATAGGGTACATGCTGGAAAAAAGCAAACAGTTGAAAGAAGTTCCCCCAACAATAAAGAGGATCAATGTATTTCACTGATATGACTGAGTGACTTTCCTCCAGGGTTAGAGTACATTGAATGAGACATAATTACAATAAGTGCATTCACGGTTGACAACTCTGTTGTGTCCTCCTCCCAGAGTGCGAAGAGCCTTGGCGTGACCCTGGACAACACCCTGTCGTTCTCCGCTAACATCAAGGCGGTGACCCGATCCTGTAGGTTCATGCTCTACAACATTCGGAGAGTACGACCCTGCCTTACACAGGAAGCGGCACAGGTCCTAATCCAGGCACTTGTCATCTCCCGTCTGGATTACTGCAACTCGCTGTTGGCTGGGCTCCCTGCCTGTGCCATTAAAACCCCTACAACTCATCCAGAATGCCGCAGCCCGTCTGGTGTTCAACCTTCCCAAGTTCTCTCACGTCACCCCGCTCCTCCGCACACTCCACTGGCTTCCAGTTGAAGCTCGCATCTGCTACAAGACCATGGTGCTTGCCTACGGAGCTGTGAGGGGAACGGCACCTCCGTACCTTCAGGCTCTGATCAGTCCCTACACCCAAGCGAGGGCACTGCGTTCATCCACCTCTGGCCTGCTGGCTCCCCTACCTCTGCGGAAGCATAGTTCCCGCTCAGCCCAGTCAAAACTGTTCGCTGCTCTGGCACCCCAATGGTGGAACAAGCTCCCTCACGACGCCAGGACAGCGGAGTCACTCACCACCTTCCGGAGACATTTGAAACCCCACCTCTTTAAGGAATACCTGGGATAGGATAAAGTAATCCTTCTACCCCCTCCCTTTACTCCAACCCCCCCACTGGCTATAAGGTGAATGCACCTATTTGTAAGTCACTCTGGATAAGAGCGTCTGCTAAATGACGTAAATGTAATGTAAATGTAATAACCAATAACTCAACTTCTTTTACTTAAAAATAAAGCTGGAGTATAACCACATATATTACTAATGTGTAGAACCACGACTTACTTAAACATAAAGCAGGAGTATAACCACTTATATTACTAATGTGTATAACCACCACTTGAGTATAAACACTTACTAACCTATTACTAACACATTCGCTAATTTAGTGAATTTATCAAGTGTTGTTTGCGTACAAGCTCTGTTGCCCATTAATGGTCATTTGCATTTTCAGTTTGTTCTTAGCCACTAAACACGGAGGGTCTATTTCTGTGCTGGTAACCATGGACACAGCACTGGCATAAAGAAATGGCAAGTTCCTGTCAGCGCTCTGGTCGTTCCAGACAGAAAACACAACACATGAACCGATGTGTCGCAAACAAATAGGACACTACAAGCACAATGAGTGCAAATCTGAAGAGCATTATCAAAATGAATAAAAAACACATTACTTCAAAGGACAGGCCAAGACATATAAATCGTATAGAACACGCAATGAGCGCGAGAGAGGGCATTATCATGTGCAGTATACAGCACATGAAGAAAAATCTTTCTGCACACTGAAATTTCATGAGCGAAGCATTTGGTTTAAACAGACCTTCGTCAGATCATTAAACAGCAGCACCTAGGTCTATAGCCTACAGTACAGCAAACCCAAGCCCTAACCATTTCAGCTGGGCTAGTACTCTGAGGCGAACCTAGTGCGCAGGGCTAACAAATCTGTTTGAATGGAGATTATTTTTTTAACCATTTATCACATCCCTACCATGTAGTAATCATGGCAGGGCGCGTGCCCAGGGGCCCGGACTTCCAGGGGGCCCCCATTGATTTTGTTAGTCACTCTTACTCATATAATTGACATAGCTTTAAAACTGAAAAAAATGTGTAGAATTGCAGGAAATGTTATTGTGTAGTTTATTCTCCAGTGATTGCACGTTGGCAAATAGAACGGATGGTAGGGGGTCGACTAAAGTCTTCTGCCTTGCTTAGTGCCCCCAAAAGGCTAGGGCCCGCCCTGAATCAGTTACCCAACCCCACAGGGCCCCCTACCTCCTCTCCTCCCCCATCTGATGATTAGCAGAGCAGCAGCAGGCTATCTACACTTATTGAGCGCAGGCTCCTGTAGTTGGCGGTTGCAGTAAAAAAATTAAAAGAATACATACACTACCAGTCAAAAGTTTGGACACACCTGCTCATTCAAGGGTTTTTCTTTATTTTTACATTGTAGAATAATAGTGAAGACATCAAAACTAGGAACTAACACATATGGAATCATGGAGTAAAAAAAGTGTTGAACAAATTTGAGATTCTTCAAATAGCCACCCTTTGCCTTGATGACAGCTTTGACATTCTCTCAACCAGCTTCACCTGGAATGCTTTTCCAACAGTCTTGAAGGAGTTCCCACCTACAGTGGGGGAAAAAAGTATTTAGTCAGCCACCAATTGTGCAAGTTCTCCCACTTAAAAAGACGAGAGAGGCCTGTAATTTTCATCATAGGTACACGTCAACTATGACAGACAAAATTAGAAAAGAAAATCCAGAAAATCACATTGTAGGATTTTTTATGAATTTATTTGCAAATTATGGTGGAAAATAAGTATTTGGTCAATAACAAAAGTTTCTCAATACTTTGTTATATACCCTTTGTTGGCAATGACACAGGTCAAACGTTTTCTGTAAGTCTTCACAAGGTTTTCACACACTGTTGCTGCTATTTTGGCCCATTCCTCCATGCAGATCTCCTCTAGAGCAGTGATGTTTTGGGGCTGTCGCTGGGCAACACAGACTTTCAACTCCCTCCAAAGATTTTCTATGGGGTTGAGATCTGGAGACTGGCTAGGCCACTCCAGGACCTTGAAATGCTTCTTACGAAGCCACTCCTTCGTTGCCCGGGCGGTGTGTTTGGGATCATTGTCATGCTGAAAGACCCAGCCACGTTTCATCTTCAATGCCCTTGCTGATGGAAGGAGGTTTTCACTCAAAATCTCACGATACATGGCCCCATTCATTCTTTCATTTACACGGATCAGTCGCCCTGGTCCCTTTGCAGAAAAACAGCCCCAAAGCATGATGTTTCCACCCCATGCTTCACAGTAGGTATGGTGTTCTTTGGATGCAACTCAGCATTCATTGTCCTCCAAACACGACGAGTTGAGTTTTTACCAAAAAGTTATATTTTGGTTTCATCTGACCATATGACATTCTCCCAATCCTCTTCTGGATCATCCAAATGCACTCTAGCAAACTTCAGACGGGCCTGGACATGTACTGGCTTAAGCAGGGGGACACGTCTGGCACTGCAGGATTTGAGTCCCTGGCGGCGTAGTGTGTTACTGATGGTAGGCTTTGTTACTTTGGTCCCAGCTCTCTGCAGGTCATTCACTAGGTCCCCCCGTGTGGTTCTGGGATTTTTGCTCACCGTTCTTGTGATCATTTTGATCCCACGGGGTGAGATCTTGCGTGGAGCCCCAGATCGAGGGAGATTATCAGTGGTCTTGTATGTCTTCCATTTCCTAATAATTGCTCCCACAGTTGATTTCTTCAAACCAAGCTGCTTACCTATTGCAGATTCAGTCTTCCCAGCCTGGTGCAGGTCTACAATTTTGTTTCTGGTGTCCTTTGACAGCTCTTTGGTCTTGGCCATAGTGGAGTTTGGAGTGTGACTGTTTGAGGTTGTGGACAGGTGTCTTTTATACTGATAACAAGTTCAAACAGGTGCCATTAATACAGGTAACGAGTGGAGGACAGAGGAGCCTCTTAAAGAAGAAGTTACAGGTCTGTGAGAGCCAGAAATCTTGCTTGTTTGTAGGTGACCAAATACTTATTTTCCACCATAATTTGCAAATAAATTCATTAAAAATCCTACAATGTGATTTTCTGGAATTTTTTTCCTCAATTTGTCTGTCATAGTTGACGTGTACCTCTGATGAAAATTACAGGCCTCATCTTTTTAAGTGGGAGAACTTGCACAATTGGTGGCAGACTAAATACTTTTTTTCCCCACTGTATGCTGAGCACTTGTTGGCTGATTTTCCTTCACTCTGCGGTCTGACTCATCCCAAACCATCTCTATTGGGTTGAGGTCGGGGGATTGTGGGGGCCAGGTCATCTGATGCAGCACTCCATCACCCTCCTTCTTGGTAAAATAGCCCTTACACACCCTGGAGGTATGTTGGGTCATTGTCCTGTTGAAAAACAAATGATAGTCCCACTAAGCCCAAACCAGATGGGATGGCATATCGCTGTAGAATGCTGTGGTAGCCATGCTGGTTAAGTGTGCCTTGAATTCTAAATAAATCACAGACAGTGTCACCAGCAAAGCACCCCCACACCATAACACCTCCTCCTCCATGCTTTACGGTGGGAACTACACATGCGGAGATCATCCGTTAACCCACCCCGCGTCTCACAAAGACACGGCGGTTGGAACCAAAAATATCAAATTTAGACTCCAGACCAAAGGACACATTTCCACCGGTCTAACATCCATTGTTCGTGTTTCTTGGCCCAAGCAAGTCTCTTCTTCTTATTGGTGTCCTTTAGTAGTGGTTTCTTTGCAGCAATTCGACCATGAAGACCTGATTCACACAGTCCGCTCTGAACAGTTGATGTTGAGATGTGTCTGTTACTTTAACTTTGAGAAGCATTTATTTGGGCTGCAATTTGAGGCTGGTAACTCTAATGAACTTATCCTTTGCAGCAGAGGTAACTATGGGTCTTCCATTCCTGTGACGGTCCTCAAGAGAGCCAGTTTCATCATAGCGCTTGATGGTTTTTGCGACTGCACTTGAAGAAACTTTCAAAGTTCTTGAAATGTTCCGTATTGACTGACCTTCATGTCTTAAGGTAATGATGGACTGTCGTTTCTCTTTGCTTATTTGAGCTGTTCTTGCCATAATATGGACTTGGTCTTTTACCAAATAGGGCTATCTTCTGTATACCTTGCCACAACACAACTGATTGGCTCAAACACTTTAAGGAAAGAAATTCCACAAATTAACTTTTAAGAAGGCACACCTGTTAATTGAAATGCATTCCAGGTGACTACCTCATGAAGCTGGTTGAGAGAATGCCAAGAGTGTGCAAAGCTGTCATCAAGGCAAAGGGTGGCTATTTGAAGAATCTCAAATAGAAAATCTTTTTTGATTTGTTGAACACTTTTTTGGTTACTACATGATTTCTTATTTTCATAGTTTTGATGTCTTCACTATTATTCTACAACGTAGAAAACTGTAAAATTAAAGGAAAACCCTGGAATGAGTAGGAGTGTCCAAACTTTTGACTGGTACTGTATATATATAATTATTTCCTGCCTCAAGTGCCCCCTACGGGCTTGGGCCCGGGGGCTTCAGCCCCTGCATTAATCAGGCCCTCTTAGTGCATGGGCAGTGTATGTATCCAGCTTGACTGATGAGGGTACAGACTGAGGGAGGGAGATACTGAGGGAGGAGAGGAGGAAGAGAAGAGAGGAAGAGGGGGAGCGATGGAGAGAAGTGCTTAGGGAGAGAAGGTATAGATTGTGTAGAGGAGATGGTGTAGAACTGTACCTGATGGTGATGATTTCCCCAGGGCTAGCCCTGATGTTCCAGCTGCAGTTGATCCTGGAAGGGTACTGGAAGGGCCAGCCAGGGCTGGTGATCACTCCACTGGACGCCCTGATCTGCTCTACCACATCTCCACAGGCTGGACAGACACACACGGAGACAGACAGGCGTGCGCACACACAAACACAGGCACACAAATTAGCATTTAAAGTGATCATTTTGTTCGGTAGTTTTGAAAGTAGTGCTCACAAGCCAAAACGGGTCACCAAAGATTGTGTACCATCTTACATATGTGTATCATGTCATTGTTCTCGAACCCTGCAGTGTGTGCAAAAAGAGAGTAAAAAAAAAAAACTGATGTGCATGTGCTTGGACCCACCATGCAAACTCATTGGAAAATACTGGGCCGACCTGATCCCGCCTACCATTTTTACCTTGCAACCTAATTGGACATGATTCCACCTGCCAATAAACATTGTCCATCACGCTAGGTTGTTGTAGGCTACTGATTTTCTACCACCCTTTGTTGCATGGTCTGATCAGACTATGGGAAAATATAATAACATCTGAGGACCTTCAGAAAGAATTCACACCCCTTGACTTCTTCCACATTTGTTGTGTTACAAAGTGGGATTAAAATGTATTTAATTTTCATTTTTGGTCAACAATCTACACAAAATACTGAAAAAACAAATATATCTTGATTAGATAAGTTAGAAACATCTCTCTTAAGAGCTTTGCACACCTGGATTGTACAATGTTTGCCCATTATTATGTTTTAAATTCTTCAAGCTCTGTCAAGTTGGTTGTTTATAATTGCTAGACAGCCATTTTCAAGTCTTGCCATAGATTTTCTACACAGTGTACAAAACATTAAGAACACCTGCTCTTTCCATGACTTAAGCCCTATTTGCACGGGACTAGTATTACTATAGAACGTCGGTTATGTAATTATTACCCCAGCATGTCCGTTTTTCTAGTGGACGATTCGGACGGGATTAGTTTTACCAAACTGCCCCTGTAATTCTTTTTTTTCCTCATTCAACATTGACCGTTATGAAGGAAGCCTGGAGGCTCTTATAGGTGTGATCAGGAGACACGATCAATAAGGATTTTTAAGCCTTGAAACAATTGAGAAATAGATTGTGTATGTTCTCCATTCGGAGGACGAACAGGCAAGACAAAATATTAGTATTTTATTAGGGATGGCAGCAGCTACCCTTCCTGGGATGAAAACACATCAAGACACTTACAAACCAAAAGATAAAACAGTACATCATATAACATCGCTACTCCACTACACATCCACAACACAAAATACAAGATACCACCATACAACAATACCACAATGTTCATCTGTGGAGTGCGTATGCGTTTGTCTGGACCTGTATTACAAGATTTAGTTGAGCAAGGGGCCTAGACAGCTGCCCTGGGGAATTCCTCGAGAGGCTTCCATTAAAGAACACCCTCTGTGTACTGTTAGACAGGTAACTTTTTATCCACAACATAGCAGGGGGTGCAAAGCCATAACACATACGTTTTTTCAGCAGCAGACTACGATCGATAATGTCAAAAGCTGCACTGAAGTCTAACAAAACAGCCCCCACAATCTTTTTATTATCAATTTCTCTCAGGCAATCATCAGGCATTTGTGTAAGTGCTGTGCTTGTTGAATGTCTTTCCCTATAAGCGTGCTGAAAGTCTGTTGTCAATTTGTTTACTGTAAAATAGCATTGTATCTGGTCAAACACCATTTTTTCCAGATGTTTACTAAGGGTTGGTAACAGGCAGATTGGTCGGTGATTTGAGCCAGTAAATGGGGCTTTACTATTCTTAGGCCTCCTGTAGCTCAGTTGGTAGAGCATGGCACTTGCAACGCCAGGGTTGTGGGTTCAATTCCCCCGTTGTCAGACCCCGCTGGCTTATCATTGTTCATAGGCAACAAAAAAATGCACCTCTTCCACACTCACATTACGGAATGTAAAATTTGATCAGTTATACTTGTGTGGTGTCAGCGTTTGTTGCTGGCATGTCATGCCTTAGTTTGCTAATCTTGCCAAAGAAAAAAATCATTAAAAAGTAATTGGCTATGTCAGTGGGTTTTGTAATGAATGAGCCATCTGATTCAATGAATGATGGAGCTGAGCTTGCCTTTTTGCCAAAAAATTCATTTAAGGTGCTTCAGAGCTTTTTACTATCAATCATCTTTGTTTCATAGTATAATATATTTTTATTCAGTTTAGTCACATGATTTGATCAATTTGCAGTATGTTTGCCAATTGGTTGTGCAACCAGACATATTTGCCTCAGCCCTCTCAACCACACAATTTTTCAATTCTTCATCAATCCATGGGGATTTAACAGTTTTTACAGTCATTTTCTTAATGGGTGCACGCTTATTAGTAACTGGAATAACCAATTTCATAAATTTGTCAAGCGCAGCGTGTGGTTGCTACTCATTACACACCACAGACATACAAATATTATTTACATCAACAACATAGGAATCACTACAAAACGTATCGCATAACCTCGTATGACTTTGGTTTTCGTAGATATCAGTACTATATTGTGATCACAACATTCAATGAATCTGGATACTACTTTCAAGGAAATGTCTGCAGCATTAGTAAAGATGTGATCAATACATGTTGATGATTTCATGTGCTGTTTGTAACTACCCTGGTAGGTTGACTGATAACCTGAACCAGGTTGCAGGCACTGGTTACAGTTTGAAGCTTTTTCTTTACTGGGCAGCTTGATGAAAGCCAGTCAATATTGAAAATCACCCAGAAAATATACCTCTCTGTTGATATTACATACAGTGGGGAGAACAAGTATTTGATAGACTGCCGATTTTGCAGGTTTTCCTACTTACAAAGCATGTAGAGGTCTGTAATTTTTATCATAAGTACACTTCAACTGTGAGAGACAGAATCTAAAACAAAAATCCAGAAAATCACATTGTATGATTTTTAAGTAATTCATTTGCATTTTATTGCATGACATAAGTATTTGATACACCAGAAAAGCAGAACCTAATATTTGGTACAGAAACCTTTGTTTGCAATTACAGAGATCATACGTTTCCTGTAGGTCTTGACCAGGTTTGCACACACTGCAGCAGGGATTTTGGCCCACTCCTCCATACAGACCTTCTCCAGATCCTTCAGGTTTCGGGGCTGTCGCTGGGCAATACGGACTTTCAGCTCCCTCCAAAGATTTTCTATTGGGTTCAGGTCTGGAGACTGGCTAGGCCACTCCAGGACCTTGAGATGCGTCTTACGGAGCCACTCCTTAGTACAATTTTATCCCTGATGTCCTTACACTCAGTTGGTATAGCGTGGCACTTGCAATGCCAGGGTTGTGGATTCGATTCCCACGGGGGACCAGTACGAAAAAATGCATGAATGCTGAAATGACTAAAATGTAAAATGTATGCATTGCTACCACTGTATCAAAGGGTATTATCTATTATCCATCCTCCTTATAAAACATGTTTTGTTTCCAAAAGGTATCGAAATTGTCAACAAAAGTTACACCCATTGAGCAGCAATAATCACGTAGCCAGTTGTGAAGAGAAAGAATCCGGCTAAAGCGTACGATTCAAAGAGGGCACAGGGCCAGATATGATGGGTCTTTTATTAGTGTCTAGCAGAGAATCAATCAGCTCTTTAAAATCCTGTTCAGAGCTGCACTTCATGATGTCATTAAAACCCACATGGACTACGATGGAATCGATTCCCATGTCCTGGCGTAGAACATTCAGGAGCAGCTTAGTAATGTAATTTACTCGAGCTCCGGGATAGGACATTGTTTTTGCACCAGGATCAGTCACATTTCTTATCATGGAGCTGCCCAAATCACGGCTGGCGAGAAGGACGAGGAAATCCGCCCGCTTCCACACTTCACAGGACGGGCGACAGGCAGGATAACTTGAGCCCGTAGCTCCCTGTGCCTGGTGCAGGCCCGCCTGATCCAGAGTAGGGACGGAAGATTGCCAACGCCGACTTCGAAATCGTAGGGGAATGAGTAGGCACAGCGGCCGTAGACACAGGTACTCCAAGCAACGAAGGTGAAGATCAGGCTCCAGGGTGGCGAAACTATTAGTTGTTTGTATCCGCTCCGGGCCTGTCGGAGGGAGTTTAGCCAGCTTTACAGGAGGCCACTGTCATCAGATTCCACGGCTCGTGACATGCGACCATCGTTGATTTGCATGCTCCTCTTGCTTTGCTCCTTCGACTCCGCTATCAGATGGGGGAGGAGAGACAGGAGAAGGCTCCCCTGTCGAACGAACTCCGGGCAACACCAGCCAGTCGGATAACAACAAACGGCAAGGCAGAGATGCATCAAAACAAGCGCGAACACTGTCCAGCCACCGGCGTAGAAAAGGTCAACATTCCAATCTGCGTATTCCCAAGTTTCTTACGTAGGCTGGCGATCTGCTTGATCAAGGAAGCCACTTCAATCCTATAATCCTCGGCAAGCAAACAATTGCTACATTGGAACTCTGAGGGATCCAGTTTGTCCCGAAACAATGCGTAGTAGATACAGCTCCTACAGTACTGGAACCGTTCATTTACTTCTCCAGACAAAGAGGGCTCCATTGCAAAACTCATCTGGGACTAACTTTGTTAGCTTGATGGCTAGCTAGCTTAGCTGCTAGCTAAGGTAAGCAGCTCTGTTAAGCAGGATTCCGGGACAAGAAATAGCAATCCTAGCTGTTAAAAGCTAACCGTGTCAAGGAATCCATGCAAAAACAAGTTCAGTATTTATATCTAACGAAGATTGGTTATTTTTTTTGACAAAAACAACAAACCGAGTGTTTCCAGCATACAGTGTTCAGCTGCGCACTCTGATGACGTATTGAGGACTGTGCACCGGTACCGCTTCAGGGAGGAAGCAGAGAGCCCTTTGAAAGGGGTATGGTAGTAGGTGCCAGGCGCACCGGTTTGAGTCTGTCAAGAACTGCAACATTGCTGGATTTTTCACGCTCAACAGTTTTCTGTGTGTATCAAGAATGGTCCACCACCCAAAAGTGATCGAGCCAACTTGACACAACTGTGGGAAGCATTGGAGTCAACATGGGCCAGCATCCCTGTGGAATGCTTTTGACACCTTGTAGAGTCCACGCTTCGACGAATTGAGGCTGTTCTGAGGGCAAAAGGGGGTGCAACTCAATATTTGGAAGGTGTTCAGTGTATATTTGGCCTTGTGTTTTAGGTTATTGTACTGCTGAAAAGTGCATTCATCTCCCAGTGTCTGTTGGAAAGAAGACAACCAGGTTTTCCTTTAGGATTATGCCTGTGCTTAGCTGCATTCCGTGTCTTTCTATCCTAAAAAAAACTCCCTAGTAATTGCCGATGACAAGCATACCTATAACATGATGCAGACACCACCATGCTTGAAAATATGAAGAGTGGTCCTCAGTGATGTGTTGGACTTGCCCTAAACATTTCAGGACAAAAAGTTTATTGCTTCTCACATTTTTTGCAGTATTACTTAAGTGCCTTGTTGCAAACAGGATGCATGTTTTGGAATATTTTTTTTATTCTGTACAGGCTTCCTTTTCACTCTGTCATTTAGGTTAGTATGTGTAGTAACTACAATGTTGTTGATCCATCCTCAGTTCTCATATCACAACCATTAAACTCTGTAACTGTTAAAATCACCATTGGCCTCATTGTGAAATCCCTGAGCAGTTTCCTTCCTCTCCGGCAACTGAGTTAGGAAGGACGCATGTTTCTTTATTGTGGCTAGGTGTATTGATACACCATCCAAAGCCTAATTCATAACTTCACCATGCTCAAAAGGATAATCAGCGTCTGCTTTTTTTTATTGTTACACATCTACCAATCGGTGTCCTTCTTTGCGAGGTATTGAAAACCTCCCTGGTCTGTGTGGTTGAACCTGTGCTTGAAATTCACTACTCGATTGAGGAACCTTACAGAGATGGGGTAGTATTTCAAAAATCATGTTAACCACATATTATTGAAAACAGAATGAGTTTGCAACTTCTGTGATTTGTTAAGCCCATTTTTTATCCTGAACTTACTTAGGCTTGCCATAACAAATGGGGTTGAATACTTATGGACTTAAGACATTTCAGCTTTTCATTTTTTGATTAATTTCTAGAAACAAAATTCCACTTTGACATTATGGGGTATTGTCTGTAGATCAGTGAAACAAAATCTCAATATAATACATTTTTAAATTCAGGCTGTAACAACAAAATGTGGAAAAAGTAAAGGTGTGTGAATACTTTCTGAAGGCACTGTATAGGCTAAAATAAAATATTATTTATTCAAAAAATGTATTATCCTCGTTTTTCATTAGGCTAGATGCCACAACCACCAGAGAGTTTCTGACAGGGAAAAATAAATAAAATCAGCCTCAAAATAATTTCCCTACTCCAATAGATATTGATGTGTGCAGCTATGGAAATACAATTTATGCTCACTGTCAATTTTTTTGTAATTGTTGGGTAATAATATACATTTGTTGGCCTACTGTGGGTTAAAACGCTAAGAAAAGGTTCAAAACGGGAGGTAAAAAAAAGACAGAAGTCGTTTTCAGGCCTCCGTAACGCCGCTTAATGTGCATTGGAAGAGTGCACAGCAAGACAAGAGAGTAGGCCTATCCCACTCCCGACTAAAAACACAGTACTAACTCACCACTGACACACTAAATGCTATTTCAATGTCTTCCATTTCTAGTGTCCCGAGGGTATAGGAAATGAACAGTGTTCTGTTCATGCAAAAAGGCTATTCTGAAAGTCTGCTGTGGGCAACAAATGTACTGTTTGGTTCTTCGCAGACAAAAACAAGGGCTGAGTTACTGCCTACATTACGAGCTCAGAGATAAATGATAAATCATGTGATCTAGGCTAACCCAACTTACCATTAGAAATCCCTGATACGTAAACGTTCTCGTTGTGCTCCGAGCAAACTGCATTTCCTAGAAAAGATAAGACAAAAAATGTAAAGGTTATTTTTCTAACGAATGATTGTGGGATCACGAGATGGAGCTTTGGACTAATCTTTTGTGTAAACATGATGTGGAAATTGGGCTTATTCATAACTCTGGCCCCTCTGAGGCAAATGTAAATGTTGAGCTATTTAATCAATGAAACCCAAGACTGACCACGATCAACAGGCAACTGAAATTACATCTGTAGTCTTGCAGCAGGAGAATTTGAGCTTTGAGAAAGTGTGTAGGCTAATGTATATGGGAACATGAGGCAGTTAGGGAGGACGATTACACTAGCCCAAAATGTCACACGTAAACAGTCAACAACTGAGTGGTAAAGAGTGGAAAGTGGAAAACTAACTAGGCTTAACATTCTTGCAGGTTACGAGGATCAAACAAAATGAAGAAAAAATACATGACTGAAATAATTAAATCTACATACCTATAGAAATACGTATGACTGAACAGGCTAGGCTAATGGAAGACTTGTTATTAGCCAAGCTTAGGCCGTTTAGGCAATGGTCGGGTGTGTGTATTATTATTATTTTATTTTTCTTTCTTGGGGGTAGATTAGCTTTAATATTGCAGATAGATTGTAACTTCCATCAATGTAATTGTCTGCATCACTTCCAATCCCCTATATGTTTTTTCTCTCGCATATACAGTATCTCACAAAAGTGAGTACACCCCTCACATTTTTTTAAATATTGGAGTATATCTTTTCATGTGACAACACTGAAGAAATGACACTTTGCTACAATATAAAGTAGTGAGTGTACAGCTTGTATAACAGTGTACATTTGCTGTCCCCTCAAAATAACTCAACACACAGCCATTAATGTCTAAACCGCTGGCAACAAAAGTGAGTACACCCCTAAGTGAAAATGTCCAAAATGGGCCCAATTATCCATTTTCGTTCCCCGGTGTCATGTGACTCGTTAGTGTTACAAGGTCTCAGGTGTGAATGGGGTGCAGGTGTGTATACATTTGGTGTCATCGCTCTCACACTCCCTCATACTGGTCACTGGAAGTTCAACATGGCACCTCATGGCAAAGAACTCTCTGAGGATCTGAAAAAAATAATTGTTGCTCTACATAAAGATGGTCTGGGCTATAAGAAGATTGCCAAGACCCTGAAACTGAGCTGCAGCACGGTGGCCAAGACCATATAGCGGTTTAACAGGACAGGTTCCACTCAGAACATGCCTCGCCATGGTCGACCAAAGAAGGGGTGGGGGGTCAGCCTTTCAGTGCTCAGACCATACGCCGCACACTGCATCAAATTGGTCTGCATGGCTGTCGTCCCAGAAGGAAGCCTCTTCTAAAGATGATGCACAAGAAAGCCCGCAAACAGTTTGCTGAAGACAAGCAGACTAAGAACATGGATTACTGGAACCATGTCCTGTGGTCTGATGAGACCAAAATAAACGTATTTGGTTCAGATGGTGTCAAGCGTGTGTGGCGACAACCAGGTGAGGAGTACAAAGACAAGTGTGTCTTGCCTACAGTCAAGCATGGTGGTGGGAGTGTCATGGTCTGGGGCTGCATGAGTGCTGCCGGCACTGGGGAGCTACAGTTCATTGAGGGAACCATGAATGCCAACATGTACTGTGACATACTGAATCAGAGCATGATCACCTCCCTTCGGAGACTGGGCCGCAGGGCAGTATTCCAACATGATAACGACCCCAAACACACCTCCAAGATGACCACTGCCTTGCTAAAGAAGCTGAGGGTAAAGGTGATGGACTGGCCAAGCATGTCTCCAGACCTAAACCCTATTGAGCATCTGTGGGGCATCCTCAAACGGAAGGTGGAAGAGTGCAAGGTCTCTAACATCCACCAGCTCCGTGATGTCGTCATAGAGGAGTGGAAGAGGACTCCAGTGGCAACCTGTGAAGCTCTGGTGAACTCCATGCCCAAGAGGGTTAAGGCAGTGCTGGAAAATGATGGTGGCCACACAAAATATTGACACTTTGGACCCAATTTGGACATTTTCACTTAGGGGTGTACTCACTTTTGTTGCCAGCGGTTTAGACATTAATGGCTGTGTGTTGTGTTATTTTGAGGGGACAGCAAATGTACACTGTTATACAAGCTGTACACTCACTACTTTACATTGTAGCAAAGTGTCATTTCTTCAGTGTTGTCACATGAAAAGATATACTCAAATATTTACAAAAATGTGAGGGGTGTACTCACTTTTGTGAGATACTGTATATACAAACACACACAAATATATATATATATATATATATATATATATATATATATATATACATACATACACACGTTGGGTGTGTGTTGCTGTGAGTGAGCATTAGAACAGTTATGAGGGAGCATCAATAATCTTCAGACAAACCCTCCAACATGTCCCAACAAAGGAAACAATGTTGTTAAACGACTAGTTTGACTACAGAACCAATGCTCCTTCCCTGAGGTAGCCTAGGAACTGATTAACCCTTTGACTAGACAAACTACTTAGAGGTATTAGCCTATGGCATACTATTCAATCAACTCTTTGAACTAAGGCTAGCCACTAGGCCTACATGACCATTATCGATGGTAGTGAGAAAAAACAACAACTCAGTAGGCATATTGCATTCATTTGTTAGTTGGGTTGCAATAAAATGCAAATAAATTCCTTAAAAATCATACAATGTGATTTTCTGGATTTTTGTTTTAGATTCCGTCTCTCACAGTGGAAGTGTACCTATGATAAAAATGACAGACCTCTACATGCTTTGTAAGTAGGAAAACCTGCAAAATCGGCAGTGTATCAAATACTTGTTCTCCCCACTGTATATTCATATATTATAGTACCTAACATCCGATTTGGATGGTCAACGAGTATACAGTATCAAGTAGTATGGAGCTGCGGCTCGGAGTATTTTTTCTTCATCCTATGTAATGTATTCTCAGTAAATTTGGTGTTTTTTTTCCCCCTCAGTTCAGAGAAATTAGTAAATGAAGATGTTGGGTTTATGTCCCATCCTACATCCTGATATTACCAGGTGCTGTTCCTGTTATTAGATGATACTTTAAAGAATGATCCCTTTTCTTAAAAGTACATATTGGTTTTCTTACCCTGTAAACAGTCCACGGACCAGGTATGACAGCAGCCCATGCTATGCAATTGGGGTGAACTATCCCTTTAACAATGGGGGAGATCTTTAAAATGGGGCATAAACCCAACAACTTCAATTACTAATTTCTCTGAACTGAGGGGGAAAAAACACCAAATTCACTGAGAATACATTACATAGAAGCAATACTCCGAGCCGCAGCTTCATACTACTTTTCAACCATAGAGAACTGGTACTATATCCTTGTTGTTGGGGTGGAATTGGCGTAAGATGTGGAGGGTCCATGGATGGCTTTTGACCACTTCTTTGGATTCCTAATATCTAACTCATTGTTAGAAAAATGTTAGGTACTATAATTACTTAATATTATATGAATCCTATAAATTAAAATGGCCAATTTGGGTGCAATCAATCAGCTTAATTTCACAGAGATCAAATTATATTTCAACAAAATAATGTTTCCGGAATGCTTATCTTATCTGTTTCTAACTACAGAAACGATTCCAGAACAATCTGAGATTATGGGTGTGGATTTAAATGCAAATGTAATAGCTGCCTTTCACATGGGCTGAAATAACAGCTCAACTAATTAGAAAGGTGACAAACCCCATTGAGACCTGGTGCTGCTGATCAATATTTAAAAGTAACCCATCCAATGACAATCAAATCAAATGTTATGTCACATGCGGCGAATACAAGGTGCGCAGACTTTACTGTGAAATGCTTGCTTAGGGGTCCTGCCAAATGATGCAGTGTTTTTTTGTTATCCAGGTTTCTCATTAAGATCAAAATCTATTTTTCCAAGAGAGACCTGGTCCAACCAAGACAGCAGCAGGGGGGAACAATGTTTGAGACAAATATCAGACATAACAACTTATAAACATAGACAATATAAAACGTAAATAAACACATACAGATGAAGTCAGAAGTTTGCATACACCTTCGCCACATACATTTAAACTCAGTTTTTCACAATTCCTGACATTTAATCCTAGTAAAAATTCCCTGTTTTAGGTCAGTTAGGATCACCACTTTATTTTAAGAATGTGAAATGTCAGAATAATTGTAAAGATAAATATTTTTTTCCAGCTTTAAAAAAGGAAACTGGTTTTTGGTAACTTTCTCATTATAAAAACAGCGATGGTGAGATTCAAATGGTGAGATTAATGCTACCGCTATTCATGGCTTTATTATATGTCCCTGTGTCGACCACATAGGCTACAGAAAAATCACCATGCATGCATCCAATCTATTTAGTCAGGCAATGTCCACATTATTCTCACATATTTTAGAATGTAATAATGATAGTGAAATTATTATTACATTCTTTCAATGCATTGGCAAGGCCTAAAAAGTATTATTCTTAAAGTGGTAATGGCTACTTTTTGCATGCTTTGGGGGGATTCCATATTATGTACAATTATATAAATTACAATGAAGTGCTTGAAAAATTCAGTGAAAGTCCTTGAATTTGACTTGCCATGTCTTTATGAACCCTGCTTAAAGGATGTATAGTCCTAGGCCTATGTTGTTGTATAGGTGGAGTTATGGCCAATTTGCATATATTCACTTTTTTTCCTTCTAAGTACACATGTGGAACGGCATGAAAATCCTTTAAATTTTTGTTTCAAACCATTTAGAAATGTTGATCCAAATGTGACACACTGGCCCAATTATTTATAGAAAGACCCAC
Organism: Coregonus clupeaformis; assembly: GCF_020615455.1. Classification (NCBI taxonomy): domain Eukaryota; kingdom Metazoa; phylum Chordata; class Actinopteri; order Salmoniformes; family Salmonidae; genus Coregonus; species Coregonus clupeaformis. The sequence goes on from NC_059208.1 coordinate 19,193,495, forward strand.
AAATGTCATTCTCTTCATGGTGATGTACAAAGGTAGAAAAATGTAATATCCTCCTTTGCGTGTTTGGGTATTATTCTACACACTGGCTATCATTCTAATGAGCTCGGCCCCCAAACAAGACCAGATTTGGTTGGTCCAGACCGGACCAAATATCTGCCAATCTTAGACGTGACTATGTTCCACAAGTTTGGACATCACAGTATAGCAGAGTAGAGTACAGCACAGAAGAGTATAGTTCAGTACAGCAGAGTATAGTTTAGTACAGCAGGGTCACATTAGCTTTCAGAAATCTGCATTTTAAAAACGCAGACCATAAAAAAGTCGATATTAAAAGTCAACAGTGTTTTTTTGCTTCAATAGAGTGATCAGGGGCGTGCAACTATGGTTTATCATCACAAAAATAAATTAATGCCAAACATTCGGCAGAAAATGGCTTCATTTTCATCAGATGACAACAGAAGTGCAACGCTACTTGACTAGCAGCCACACAAGTCAATTAGCTTACAATGAAAAAGCTAGGTATTCTTTTGCAAAACGAAGCACGTGCATCATATTTCTAATGTTTATCATAGAATGAATGTAGCCATCTATATTCCCTAATGTTTTGCTTGAAGATAATCTTGCATTTTAAAGGAGAAAAATACACAGAAAATTAGCTACACATCAGTCAGAATGCTGTCTGCTGATAGAATGCCCGTTCGTGAATACGTGAATTTGCTTAGTCTGACGACGACAGCACAGATTTCTCATCCGAGTGGAGAAGTGCAACTGAAGCACAACATTTGTCTGAAGCAGATATTACAATAAGAAGCAGTTTAGATGTGCGTTTAAAAAACACAGCAAGATGTGTTTTATTTTTTATTTTATTTTAAATATGCAGAATTCTGTGTTAACGCGACCCCTGGTACTGTAGAGTACTGTAAAGAGTAGCGTATAGTTCAGTAGAGTACAGAAAAGTAGAATCAAGTACAGTATATTATATTATACTGTACCCTACTCATTTGTGCTCTACTGTACCATACTCTAATGCAACTGTGGTTTGGGACAAATAGGATTCCCCCATTGTGGCCAATTCAATTGAAGTCATTCTGTTGCAGATTTTTCGGTCACTGTTACCGATTTGGTAATACAACTCAAACAAAATTGTTCTCAGTTAAAACACTAACTAAATGGTAGGTCTATCTATACTTGTTACTTGCATGAACTTTCATAATTCTCCCTCATGCGGGAGAGAAATTAGAAAATATCTTAAAGATATGTGGGTTTTTCGAAAGCGATGGGGGGGAAATCGATACAGTTACATATCGCAATATTATTAAGGACTATATTATATCGATACCATGACTCAGACTATCGATTTGTTTAAAAAAATAAGTTGCCAGGTAGCGTTAGCACTAGTTGGCTGTACCTGCACTGAAACTCATATACTTCTTATCCTATAACTTCCTCTACATCTTTTTGAATAGTGTGCCAACATGTTTCTAGCACTTTTATTTCCATGACTGATCAAAACTAATTTTCTCATCTCTCTGCAGCAGACATATACAGTGCATTCGGAAAGTATTCAGACCCTTTGACTTTTCCACATTTTGTTACGTTACACCCTTCTTCTAAAATTGATTAAATTGTTTTTTTCCCCCTCATCAATCTACACACTATACCCCATAATGACAAAGTAAAAACACATTTTTAGAAATTTTTGCAAACTTATTAAAAATAAAAAAGGGAAATATCACATTTACATAGTCTGATGGCCTTGAGATAGAAGCAGTTTTTCAGTCTCTCTGTCCCAGCTTTGATGCACCTGTACTGACCTTGCCTTCTGGATGATAGTGGGGTGAATAGGCCGTGGCGCGGGTGGTTGATGGCCTTCCTGTGACATCGGGTGCTGTAGGTGTCCTGGAGGGCAGGCGGTGTGCCCCCGGTGATGCGTTTGGCAGAACCTGCGAGGCCGAAGTTAATTGTGCATCTGTAAAATTTGTGAGGGTAGCAAAAAATGATTCAGCTTAGGTGAAGAGGCGCTGTTGCGCCTTCTTCAACACACTGTCTGTGTGGGTGGACCAGTTCAGATTGTCAGTGATGTGTATGCAGAGGAACATGAAGCTTTTCACTTTCTCCACTGCGGTCCCGTCGATGTGGATGGGGGCGTGCTCCCTCTGCTATCTCCTGAAGTCCGATCAGCTCCTTCGTTTTGTTGACGTTGAGGGAGAGGTAATTTTCCTGGCACCACTCCGCCAGGGCCCTCACTTCTTCCCTGTAAACTGTCTCGTCATTGTTGGTAATCAGGCCTACTACTGTTGTGTCGTCTGCAAACTTGATGATTGAGTTGGAGGCGTGCGTAGCCATGCAGTCATGGGTGAACAGGGAGTACAGGAGGGGGCTGAGCACGCACCCTTGTGAGGCCCCTGTGTTGAGGATCAGCGAAATGGAGGTGTTGTTTCCTACCTTCACCACCTGGGGGCAGCCCATCAGGAAGTCCAGGACCCAGTTGAACAGGGCGGGGTTCAGACCCAGGGCCCCGAGCTTAATGATGAGCTTGGAGGTTACTATGGTGTTGAAGGCTGAGCTATAGTCAATGAACAGCTTTCTGACAAAGGTATTCCTCTTGTCCAGATGGGATAGGGCAGTGTGCAGTGCGATGGCGATTGCATCGTCTGTGGATCTACCTTGCTTTCTCAGGTACAGCAACAATGGTGGACATCTTGAAGCAAGTGGGGACAGCAGACTGGGATAGAGAGAGATTGAATATGTCCGTAAACACTCCAGCCAGCTGGGCTGCGCATGCTCTGAGGACACGGCTAGGGATGCCGTCTGGGCCGGCAGCATTGCATGGGTTAACAGGTTTAAATGTCTTACTCACGTCGGCCACGGAGAACGAGAACCCACAGTCCTTGGGAGCGGGCCACGTCGGTGGCACTGTGTTATCCTCAAAGCGGGCGAAGAAGTAGTTTAGCTTGTCCGGGAGCAAGACGTCGGTGTCCGCGACGTGGCTGGTTTTCCCTTTGCAATCCGTGATTGTCTGTAGACCCTGCCACATATGTCTCGTGTCTGAGCCATTGAATTGCGACTCCACTTTGTCTCTGTGCTGACGTTTTGCCTGTTTGATTGCCTTATGGAGGGAATAACTACACCGTTTTTATTAGACCATAGTCCCAGTCACCTTGCCATGGTTAAATGCGGTGGTTCACGCTTTCAGTTTTGCGCGAAATGCTGCCATCTATCCACGGTTTCTGGTTTGGGTAGGTTTTAATAGTCACCGTGGGAACAACATCCCCTATACACTTCCTGATTAACTCATTCACCGTGTCCGTGTATACGTCATGTTATTCTCAGAGGCTACCCGGAACATATCCCAGTCCGCGTGTTCAAAACAATCTTGAAGCATGGATTCTGACTGGTCAGACCAGCGTTGAATAGACCTTAGCACGGGTACTTCCTGTTTGAGTTTCTGCCTATAGGAAGGGAGGAGCAAAATGGAGTCATGATCTAATTTGCCGAAGGGAGGGCTTTGTAGGCATCTCGAAAAGGCGAGTAGCAGTGGTCTAGTGTTTTTCCCAAGCGAGTAATACAGTCAATGTGTTGATAGAACTTTGGTAGCGTTTTCCTCAAATTTGCTTTGTTAAAATCCCCAGCTACAATAAATGCGGCCTCAGGATCAGACCAGAGAATCTTGTTTCTCATGGTCTGAGAGTCATTTAGGTGCCTTTTGGCACAGAGATGGTTGTCCTTCTGGAAGGTTCTGCCATCTCCACAGAGGAACTCTGGAGCTCTGTCAGAGTGACCATCGGGTTCTTGGTCACCTCCCTGACCAAGGCCCTTCTCCTCCGATTGCTCAGTTTGGCCAGCTCTTGGAAGAGTCTTGGTGGTTCCAAACTTCTTCCATTTAAGAATGATGGAGACCACTGTGTTCTTGGGGACCTTCAAAGCTGCCATTTTTTGGTACCCTTCCCCAGATCTGTGCCTCGACACAATCCTGTCTCGGAGCTCTACGGACAATTCCTTCGACCTCATGGCTTGGTTTTTGCTCTGACATGCACTGTCAACTGTGGGACCTTAAATAAACAGGTGTGTGCCTTTCCAAATCATGTCCAATCAATTGAATTTACCACAGGCACCTGAGCTCAAGTCTCATAGCAAAGGGTCTGAATACTTATGTAAATACGGTATTTCTGTTTTTATTTGTAATACATTTGCAAAAAAATCTGGTTTTGCTTTGTCATTATGGGGTATTCTGTGTAGATTGATGATTGAAAAATTATCTAATCCATTTTAGAATAAGGCTGTAAAATGTGGAAAAGGTCAAGGGGTCTGAATACTTTCCGAATGCAATGTAGTGAGCAATATGTTTGGAACATCAAATCGCAAGAAAATCCCAGTATCGAATCGCAATACATATAGAATTGTGAGAATCTCCCCAAAAATATACTCTTAGCTTTCATTTGACACCAAATGTGATATGCTCCTATAAACCTCACGTTACATTTTAGTCATTTAGCAGACACTCTTATCCAGAGCAACTTACAGCATACATATTCATACTGGTCACCCATGGGAATCGAACCCACAACCCTGGCGTTCCAAGCGCCAGGCTCTACCAACTGAGTTACACTGGACTACGTTGGTGTTCATGGGTCATTTTAGATGGAAATGAACATATCCTGCTGTGTGCTTGAGTGGCTGTGGTATAGATTGTATGCGAGTTGTAACAAATATTTAGTTATTATAAAATACTTACCAGTGAATATGAGGAGGACCATGTGTAGAGATATCCATGATGAGATCCCATTTGAGCCCAAAGTGTAGTAGGCCATTATAGCTAATGAACTAGGCCTAATATATTTGTTGCTACTTTGTTACAATGTTCCCAAAAATGTAACTAAGCAAGCTCTTCTTTGGTGTCCCGAAATCACTTAAGCAGTGACAAAAACAAAATAAACAAATGAGATTGCTTTGATTTAAAGATATTCTAACTAACGTTTACCAATTCCTTTCTGGCCAGACAACACACTGATTTTCAATCAATTATACAGCCAATACAGATGAAGTTATCTTGCTAGCTTGATGACAATGAAGAAACAATAGCTGTCTTGACAAAATACTGCAATCAAACGGTTAAACACAACAGTGCGTTGTAACTGGCTAGTTATCTAGCGTAACAACAAAAGAGCGACATTGAATTTTAGATAACCAAACTGCTAGCTAACGATTACTCTAACGTAAGCTATCTATCTATTCCTAGCCAATATTAATCCATCTTCACATTACATGTGTAGATATATGTCTGAGTGGCGCTCCATCTCCTAGTATGATAAGCGTTGTGTTATGCATTGTGCCAGAACAGAGGAAAATACAAAGGCATTGCTAGCAATACAGTCAACTCCACCGTTAACTAACTAGCTCCTTGAACTCCCCTTTGTGTTAGCTAGCTAGCTAACGTTAGTGATCAACGCTAACGTTAGCTATCGTTAACAAAGCTAGCTAGCTGCGTTAGCACAATTACGTTTCATTACCAACATTGAAATCGAACATAAATATGTCACCATATATAAACTAAAAAAACAACAACAATATAACCGAAAGAAAACTGTTACCTAAAAAACAAACGAGCGTTGCAACCCGCTCTTCTCCTGTTTTACGCCTCCACAGCCTCGCAAATGCTAAATACAAGCTAGCCTGCTAACGTTAGCTAGCTTCCAAAGCAATGGCAGAACGGAACGAAAATATTATTGAGGTATCGTTTAAATGTCACTTCACTGTCTTCTTCTAGTGAAGGTGGCGAAAATGTTCCTTCAGAGTTTCATCATCATTGAAAATGTTAAAGCATGAGCCCCTAACACTACGGGCTCTAAACTGTTTGTAACAGTACATCCCGTGTAGCCACAACTACCTATGCATTGGCTGAATGTTGTTACAGCCGGGGTATCATTATCATCAGCGTCGTCGTCTTCTTCTTCTTCTTCATCTTGTGCGTTTCCGGCAAACTAAACTATGTATTGCGTATTGCTGCCTTCCTCAGGTCGGAGTGCGAATTACACATTTAAATATCTAAACGCATCACCCGTAGGTGCAGGCCGGTAGAACAGAGAAACGACAACAGCTTCCTTGCTATTTCGCTCTGCCTGTCATTTGAGGCCAAAATTGTTACAAGCTAAAATGTGGTTACACCCGACTCAGCCAGGTATGAAAAATAAAATAGTATGAAAAATAAAAAAATTATGTATGCACTCACTAACTGTAAGTCGCTCTGGATAAGAGCGTCTGCTAAATGACTAAAATGTAAATGTAAACAAAATATTTGAAATATCTCAATCAAATTTTATTGGTCACATACACATATTTAGCAGATGTTACTGCAGGTGTAGCGAAATGCTTGTGTTCCTAGCTCCAACAGTGCAGTAGTATCTAACAATTCACAATAATACACACAAATCTAAAAGTAAAAGAATGGAATTAAGAAATATATTAATATCAGGATGAGCGATGTCTGAGTGGCATTGACTAAAATACAGTAGAAAATAATACAGTATATACATATGAGATGAGTAAAGCAGTATGTAAACATTATTAAAGTGACTAGTGTTCCATTATTAAAGTGGCCAGTGATTCCATGTCTATGTATATAGGGCAGCAGCCTCTAAGGTGCAGTGTTGAGTAACCGGGTGGAGGCCGGCTAGTGATGGCTATTTAACAGTCTGATGGCCTTGAGATAGAAGCTGTTTTTCAGTCTCAGCTTTGATGCACCTGTACCGACCTTGCCTTCTGGATGATAGCGGGGTGAACAGGCCGTGGCTCAGGTGGTTGATGTCCTGGCCTTCCTGATGGCCAGGACATGATGATCTTTTTGGCCTTCCTGTGACATCGGGTGCTGTAGGTGTCCTGGAGGGCAGCCAGTGTGCCCCTGGTGATGAGTTGGGCAGAACGCACCATCATCTGGAAAGCCCTGTGTTTGCGGGTGGTGCAGGTGCCGTACCAGGCGGTGATACAGCCCGACAGAATGTTCTCAATTGTACATCTGTAAAAGTTTGTGAGGGTCTTAAGGGCCAAGCTGAATTTCTTCAGCCTCCTGAGGTTGAAGAGGTGCTGTTGTGCCTTCTTCACCACACTGTCTGTGTGGGTATCTATTTACTACTGTGAAGTGGGTCCAATTAAATGAGAGAGGGACGAATGGTAGCCTATCCTAATTTGTTGTAGGCCTATAGGCTATTTTGCGAATATGAAACCATCACAGTCAGAAAAGGTGAGGAATTTATTCTGCAATGATCATTGAAATTAAATAAATAATAGGAAATAGATGCCTATTTCTAATTATTTTAGAATGCAAAGATAAAATAAATAGATTTGAACTCTTCTCACTAACAGCAAATGATTGCATCTTGTTATTATATTTAGCTACCTGTTTTTTGTTACGAATAAGAGTGTCATCAAATATTCTTGCACAAGGCTACTAAAAAGGCTACCCTTTCCTTCTTGCAATGCAATACTTCAACCACTGTGCATATGCATGATCTGAAGTTTGCGGGAGGATAAGCACATTCTCACGTCAAGTAATTTCTTTATAAATTCCCAATTTTGTGTGAAAACTGGCGCATGCATGTTTTGGGGCATATTTTGTGCGTACGCAACGTTTATAAATGAGGCCTCTGATACCTACTGACCTTCCTCACAGAATTCTGGATAGAGAAAAACTGCCTTCCCCGCTCCTCTCTATCTCACTCACGTTACCGCTCCTGGGTTAACCCCTCTACTATGATGCTTCTACATTCCATCCCCCCTAATGGGACCACCACATCTACCTCCTCCCTCTTCAGAGCTGCCTTCGCTACCTTATCTGCTGCCTCATTTCCCCTACCCCAACATGAGCTGGGATCCACAGAAAACCTACCTTACACCCTTTCTGACCCACCCTATCAGGTCTGGCCATGCCTTTGACTTCCCTTCTCTCAGCGAGACCAGGCTAGCAGCAGAGTCTGAACAAAAAACCCTTTAGGCCCCATTTCTTCCACCCACCCCAATGCCCACACTAGTGCTAGCGTTTCAGCAGAGAAGACTGAACCTCCATCAAACAGCCACTGAGGAACACACGGCCAGCAGACAGGGACCTCCACTTCCAGACCTCCCATTCTTAACTCCTCCCGCCATTCCTGCACTTGGGTTACATAGCTTGGCCTACCTCTTCTCACTCCATTTCCCTCACCTCCCCATTCCCATACCTCTCCCAACAGACCCCTTGCGAGGGAACTTGAGTCATGCCCCCATACTTTCATCCCGTAGCGCATGGCCAGATTAGCTCGTCGCAGCCTCAACTGAACCTCCTCCATTTCAACAAACAACACAGGGATAGGGGTAGTTCGAAATGCCCCACAACACAACCTCAGCACCCTTGCCTGTACCACATCCAACATCCACAGTGTTGTAGCCGTCGCCGCTCCAAATGCCATGCTCCAATAGTCCAGTACCGAGCGGATCATCGCTTGTTAAATAATTTGCATGGTGCTTCTATCTGCTCCCCATGATATCTGGGTCAGACACTGCATTATATTAATGACATTACAACACCTTTCAACTACTTTTTTCACTTGAATCCTCCAGGACATTCTCTCTTCCAACCAAACCCCCAGGAATTTGATCATCTTGACCCGTTCCAGCAGTGTATCATACATTTCAAGCCCTTGCTCCACCTTCCTTTTTTAATATAAAAACATAAGGGCTTGGTCTAAATCCCCACTTATCTGCTCAGTACAACACCCTTCCCAATGCATCCTGCACCTTCTGGATATTCCTTCCTCTTTTCCAGAGCGCCCCATCATCAGCAAACAGGGAGAGGCCAAAACCAGGCTCGAGATCCTGGAACATGTCATTCATCATTATATTAAACCCAATTGGAATAATTACACTTCCCTGCAGTGTCCCATTCTCTATCCCCACTGACTCAAAATAGGCCCCACCAACTCTGACCTGGATCGTCCGGTTCTTCAAGAAATCCTGGATCCAATTAAACAGATGTCCCCGCACCCCAGCAGCATACAACTTCAGCAGCAGTCCCCCTTTCCAGAGCATGTCATATGCCTTTTCAATGTCCAGAAACACCACCACCACTCCCTCCTTGTTGGCCAGCACCTTCTTTATGTCACATGGTACACCGTCCTAACCCATATCCACTCTGGTACGGGGAAAAGAGACCTTTACTCTCAAACATACAGTATGTTTTAATCTGTCTGTGCTCATTCTTTCCATTACTTTACACAGTACAGAGGTCAACGCTATGGGTCCATATGAGCCCGGGTGGGATGATTATTTTCCCGCTTTCACAATTGGCACCACTATGTGCATGTTTCCAGGCTGCTGGTAACTTCCCTCCTCCCATACTGTATTCATTAACGGCAGCACCTCCTCCAGTACCAAATCATACAGGTGTTGAAGTTGTTCACAGCATAGCCTATCCTTACATGGGGCCGTTTCCTCCTCCTTGTATCGCCCGATGCAGATCATTCATTGTAAAAATAAACACATTGCTCGGGTCAATATTGTCATAGTTGGGCTCAAGCTTTTTATGTGGTAATAGTCTATTAACCTTACTCATTCCTTCTGCACGTTCTCTGTAAATTCCTCCTGTAGAGTCCAGGGGTCTAGGTCTTTCATCCACTTCATCAACCAATCTCCAGCGCGAGGCATGGGTTGTAAAAGTGAATTACTGTAATTCTACCCTGGACACTCCACACTTCAATCGCTATACAGTACATTCCAACTAGAGATTAATATTTTCCAGAAAATCTACCATGTTTCAAAACCATGAATAATTAATATTTATCCCGAGAAATGCAGCAAATATCGGAAGTGCCCATTTAAAGCATTTAAAAACAAGATATGGTCACTATGCCAGGGTTCTCCCAAAATAAGATTGTTGCTGCGCCACTTTGCCAGCTTGCCTGCGCCACTATGTGAAGATTTTACAGCAAGTGAAACTGATGTTTAGTAATGATAGAGTAACTTTGATCGCCAATAACATTGTTGTGAATTGCGAAACAGGCCATTCATAAAATCAGAGCGTTATCATGTTCCTTAATTTTGGAGTATTTTGGTATTTTATTAGGATACCCATTAGCTGTTGCAAAAGCATTAGCTACTCTTCCTGGGGTCCACACAAAACAGCTCAAGGACAGAACTACGTCATTGAAAAATAAATGTATAAAAAGGCACTCGTAGCCTACATATCAATACATACACACAAACTATCTAGGTCAAATAGGGGAGAGGCGTTGTGCCGTGAGGTGTTGCTTTATCAGTTTTTTAAAACCAGGTTTGCTGTTCATTTGAGCAATAAGAGATGGAATGGAGTTTCTGACACACACTTACCCCACCAGACATGCCACCAGGGGTCTTTTCACAGTCCCTAAATCCAGAACAAATTCAATAAAGTGTACAGAGCCATTATTGCATGGAACTCTGACACACACTTACACCACCAGACATGCCACCAGGGGTCTTTTCACAGTCCCCAAATCCAGAACAAATTCAAGAAAGTGTACAGAGCCATTATTGCATGGAACTCTGTTTGACTATGCAAGCAATTTGGGGTTTTCAACACTTTGTTTCTTATAAAAAGTAGAAGTGATGCAGTCAGTCTCTCCTCAAGTCTTAGCCAAGAGAGATTGGCATGCATAGTATTTATAATCAGCCCTCTGATTACAATGAAGAGCAAGACGTACCGCTCTGTTCTGGGCCAGCTGCAGCTTAACTAGGTATTTCCTTGCAGCACTCAGCCACACAACTGGACAATAATCAAGATAAGACAAAACTAGAGCCTGCAGGACTTTTTTTTTGTAGTGTGGTGTCAAAAAAGCAGAGTATCTCTTTATTATGGACAGACCTATCGCCATCTTTACAACCATTGAATCTATATGTTTTCACCATGACAGTTTACAATTTAAGGTAACGCCAAGTATTTTAGTCTCCTCAACTTGTTCAACAGCCACACCATTTATTATCAGATTCAGCTGAGGTCTAGAACTTAGTGAAGAATTTGTACCAAATACAATGCTCTTAGTTTTAGAGATGTTCAGGACCAGTTTATTACTGGCCACCCATTCCAAAACAGACTGCAACTCTTTTATAAGGGATTCAGTGACTTTATTAGCTGTGATTGCTGATGCGTATATGGTAAAATCATCAGCATACATGGACACACATCAGTGGTGGTCAGTGGCGTTTAAGATGAGGGAGGACGATTATTTTTTTCATGAGCATGAACTCATTTCTATTACAGCATATTGGATGACTGTCATTCATATTTCATTCACCCAGTTCAATGTAACAGCGTTAGGTTTAGGCTACTACATGATACTCAAATTTTCCCTATCATTAGTCCAACATTTGCAAACTAGAGTTTCTGTTGGACAAATTCAGGTATGTTTATCCATTTACATTTACATTTTAGCCATTTATCCCCGTTTTGTTCCGCTTGCTTCCGTTTAAGAAACTTTTTTCAACAGAATCGGTGGAATGAATACACCCCTGATCACGCGTAAACACAGTTCACTTTCATAGCAGCCATGTTGTATTCCTTCTCGCATCTATGTACTCTCCTCCTCTCACCATGTCCCTTCGCTTGTGGACTTCAATACACAACACATCAGCTGTATGTGACCAGGCGAAAAAACCTTTCCAAGACAAACCGCTACACAAAGCCTACATCTTTGTCACCATATTAGCTAAAGTAACGTCATATTCAGCATAGGTAATATAACCAATACAACCGGCTCTGATCGAGCAGAATTCATGGTTCCTTCTATTGGGCAAGTCGTCCAGGTCCTGAGGCAGCAAAGCATCCCCAAACCATCACACCACCACCATGCTTGACCTTTGGTATGATGTTCTTACTGTGTAATGCAGTGTTTGGTTTTCGCCAGGCATAATGGGACCCATCTCGTCCAAAAAGTTGACTCAAGTTTGCCAAAAAGCACCTGGATGATCATCAAGACTCTTGGAAGAACGTTCTATGGACAGATGATTCAAAAGTATAACTTTTTGGACGACATGGTTCCAGTAATGCCTGGCGAAAACCAAACTCTGCATTCCACAGTAAGAACATCATACCAAAGGTCAAGCATGGTGGTGGTGGTGTGATGGTTTGGAGATGCTTTGCTGCCTCAGGACCAGGACGACTTGCCTTAATAGAAGGAACCATGAATTCTACAGGAGAATGTCAGACCATTCGTCTGTGAGCTGAAGCTGAAGCACAGCTGGGTCATGCAGCAAGACAATGATCCAAAACACACAATCAAGTCTACATGAAAATTAATAGAAAGCAACAAATTGGAAGTTTTGGAATGGCCTAGTCAAAGTCCAGACCTAATCCCAATTGAGATGTTGTGGCAGGACTTGAAAGGAGCAGTTCATGCTTGAAAACCCACACGTCACTGAGTTAAAGCAGTTCTGCATGGAAGAGTGGGCCAAAATTCCTCCACAGCGACGTGAGAGACTGATCAACAACTACAGGAAGCATTTGGTTGGAGTCATTGCATCTAAAGGTGGCACAACAAGTTATTGAGTGTAAGGGGGCAATTACTTTTTCACACAGGGGAATTGGGTGTTGCATAACTTTTGTAACGATCCCGGCTGTCTGAGTCGGGTCCTGGTCGTAATCTCCAGTTTCCCGAGGGTTCGGGGAACGCTCCGGGGAGCGCTCTGGTTTCGCACCTGCTTCCCATTAGCAATCTGCACACCTGGGCCTAATCAGCACCTTTCTTAGGCTCTGGCCCAACATCCAGTTCCTGCCGGATCGTTAGCCATGAACAGTAGGTGTATCTGCGTATCAGTTTTGAGTGCTAGCGTGAGTTTTGGTTGTTTTGTACTTTGTCGAGTTTTTGTGTCCTTACCTCCGTTTTTTGTTCCACCTGCAGTCACACGTCCGGAACCTTCACCCCACCTCTGCCTGATGGTCGGCGGCTGCCGAGCCATCACTGGACCAAGTACTGCACCCCCAACTACTCACCCACGCCGCCCGCTCTGTCCCTGGATTATTCTGCACCTTTTTGTTATCTGAATAAACCCTCACTTTCGTTCAACTCTCCTTGTCCTGGTCTGCTTCTGGGTTCTGGCTGAGGGAACTGTGACAGAACGATCCGGCCAATTATGAACCCAGCGGACCTGGACTCCGTTCGCCATGCCATTACCCAGCAGGAGAAGATGTTGGGCCATCATAGCACGGTACTACAGGAGATCGCGGTGTCAGTTCGGAACCTTTCTACCGGCCTGATGGAGGTCCAGAACCAACGCCAGTGTCCGGTGGAGGACCCACTACCGGTTTCACCCATCTCGCCTGCCGCTTCTGAAGTTGTGTCCCTCCGTGAGCCCAAGGTTCCGACGCCGGAGAAATATGAGGGGGAGCTGGGAAGATGCCGTTCCTTCCTTATGCAGTGTGGATTAGTGTTCGATCTACAGCCCTACTCTTATGCCACTGACAAGGCTAGGATAGCCTTTTTGATTGAGTTGCTGCGTGGTCGAGCGCTGGAGTGGGCTTCAGCCGTTTGGGAACGACAGGATCCCTGCATGGCTTCATACCAGGGGTTCACGGCCGAGATGAGGAAGCTCTTGACCATTCCGTCCGAGGAGGGACGCAGCTAGGCGTCTGTTTTCTCTTCACCAAGGAACTCGCCGCGTGGCCGACTTCGTGATCGAGTTCAAGACGTTGGCTGTGGAGAGTGGGTGGAACGAGGAGTCTTTGCAAGCGGCCTTTTACCAGGGCCTGTCGGAGCAGCTCAAGGATGAGTTGATCTCCTATCCGAGCCTAGTGACCTGGACAGCTTGGTAGCCTTGTCTATTCGGGTGGATAATCGAGTCCGAGAGCGAAGGAGGGAGAAGCAATGGGGGTCCGTCCAATCGATCAGCTTCTCAGTTCCCAGTCGGGTCGGGTGGTGGACCAGAACACGTCGATCATTCTCCACCACTAAGGATTAGTGGAGAGGACCTCTCTCCCGATTCTGAACCCATGCAAGTGGGGCGGCACGGTTAACCAAGGAGGAGCGTCAACATAGACGTAAGACCAACTGCTGCCTCTACTGTGGTCGCTCGGGACATTACATCTCCACTTGTTCCCGGCGGTCGTCAAACTGCCCGGCTCGCTAAAGTTGGGAGGACTTTTAGCGAGCCAGTTTCAACCTCTCAGTACCTCTGTCAGACCCCGCTTCCCGGCTACCCTTGTGAACAGGAATCAGAGCTTAGCGCTTAACGCTTTTATCGATTCAGGTGCCGATGGAAGCTTTCTTGATGCCGAGTTGGTGGAACAGCTGGGGCTTTCCAAGGAGCAATTGCCGGAAGCCATTGGGCGACCACTCTGAACGGCAGTAGTCTGGCACGTATCACGATGAGGACTGAACCGGTTAAGATGCGGTTGTCGGGGAATCATTCTGAGATGATTTCATTTTCATTCTGCCGTCTTCCCATGTTCCTCTGGTCCTTGGATACCCCCTGGCTGAAGGAACACAATCCCACGTTCGATTGGGTGACGGGCAAGGTAACGAGTTGGAGCCTTGATTGTCATGCTAACTGTCTCAAGACTGCCTGCCCCCATTCGGTTCCCAGTCAGGTGATTGAGGCTAAACCCCCAGATTTGTCCCTGGTTCCCGAGACATATCACGATTTGGGGGAAGTTTTCAGTAAGCAGAAGGCTCTGTCACTTCCTCCCCACCCGACCATATGATTGTGCCATCAACCTGGTTCCTGGAGCTGTCTACCCCAAGGGAAGGTTATACAGTATCTCCCGACCTGAACGTGAGGCGTTGGAGACCTACATCAAGGAGTCCCTAGCTGCTGGTCTCGTTCGTCCCTCGTCATCACCCCTGGGGGCAGGATTCTTCTTTGTGGGAAAGAAGGATGGCTCTCTTCGACCGTGTATTGATTATCGGGGTTGAATGACATCACGGTCAAGAACAAGTATCCCCTGCCCTTGATGAGTTCTGCCTTCGACTCCTTACAGGGTGCTACGGTGTTCACCAAGCTAGACCTACGCAATGCGTATCACCTGGTCCGGATCAGAGAGGGGGACGAGTGGTTGACGGGTTTCAATACACCCGATGGGTCACTTCGAGTATCAGGTGATGCCGTTTGGACTGACCAATGCTCCAGCGGTATTCCAGAGTATGGTGAACGACGTCCTGAGAGATATGATCGGTCTCTTCGTGTTTGTTTACCTGGATGACATTCTGATCTTCTCGAAGGAACCTTCCGACCACGTCCAGCATGTCCGGCAGGTTCTGCAGCGATTGTTGGAGAATCGCCTGTTCGTGAAGGCCGAGAAGTGCGAGTTTCACGCCCACACTACATCCTTTTCGGGTACATCATCTCCAGGGGTGAGATTAGGATGGATCAGGAGAAGGTTAGAGCGGTTCTGGAATGGGCCCAGCCCGGTACGAGATTGCAACTCCAGAGATTTTTGGGGTTTGCGAATTTCTACCGCAGATTCATCCGGGATTACAGCCGTGTGGCCGCTCCATTAACTGCCTTGACTTCCAGCATCAGGACCTTCAAGTGGAATCCGGAGGCGGATCGAGCGTTTCTGGATTTGAAGAGGCGATTCACCAACGCACCGATTCTCTCTCAACCGGACACGGCCCGTCAGTTCGCCGTTGAAGTGGGACGCGTCTGATGTGGGAGTTGGCGCCATCCTGTCGCAGCGATGCTCCACGGACAGTAAACTCCATCCCTGCGCCTACTACTCTCGTCGCCTTTCGCCTGCGGAGAGGAATTACGATGTGGGTAACCGGGAGCTTCTCGCGGTGAAACTTGCCTTGGAGGAGTGGCGCCACTGGTTGGAGGGGGCGGAGCAACCGTTTATTGTCTGGACTGACCACAAGAATCTTGCTTACGTGCAATCGGCTAAACGTCTCAACTCCGTCAGGCCAGGTGGGCGTTGTTTTTCGGACGATTCAAGTTTGTCCTGACGTTCCGACCTGGATCTAAGAACGGCAAGGCGGACGCCTTGTCCCGGATGTTCTCAAGACGGAGGAGAGTGGGTCCAAGACCGAGACAATTCTCCCCCGGAACTGCGTCGTGGGAGCAGTTATGTGGAGGATTGAGGAGGAGGTGCTGGCGGCCCTTCGGACTCAGCCCGGTCCCGGTAACGGTCCACCCGGTCGGTTGTTTGTGCCTGAGTCGGTTCGTCCTGCTGTTCTCAAATGGTCCCACGCCAGTAAGATGGCTTGTCACCCTGGCGTGGCTCGGACAATGGCGTTTCTTCGCAGACGTTTTTGGTGGCCTGCCATGGCCGAGGATACTCGGGGTTTTGTGGCTGCCTGTCCAGTGTGTGCGCAGAATAAGAGTACCAATCGGCCCAGCTCTGGACTACTTCACCCCCTTCCTATTCCCCGGCGTCCATGGTCGCATCTGGCCCTGGACTTCGTCACGGGGTTGCCCGCTTCTGAGGGGAACACGGTCGTTCTGACTATCGTGGACAGGTTCAGCAAGTTCGCCCACTTTGTGCCTATTGCCAAGCTTCCCTCTGCCTCGGAGACGTCCGAGATCCTGGTCAGGGAGGTTTTCAGGGTCCACGGTTTGCCCAGTGATATCGTTTTCCGACCGTGGCCCTCAGTTTACCTCTGCTGTCTGGAAGTCCTTCTGTTTGGCCATTGGAGCTACAGTCAGTCTCACATCTGGTTTTCACCCCCAATCCAATGGTCAGGCGGAGAGAGCCAACCAGAAGATGGAATCCACGCTACGCTGTCTGGTCTCTTCCAACCCCACCTCCTGGGCCTCTCAGTTGCCTTGGGTTGAGTATGCCCACAATACTCTCCCTACATCTGCCACTGGGATGTCTCCCTTCCAGTGCCTGTATGGCTACCAACCTCCCCTGTTCCCTTCTCAGGAGAAGGAGCTCTCTGTGCCTTCTGTTCAGGCCCATATTCGTCGTTGCCACCGGACCTGGCATCGGGCCAGAAAGGCACTCCTTAGAGGTTCGGACCGGTATCAGCTCCAGGCGAATCGTCGCCGGACCCCCGCTCCCACCTATACCATCGGAGATAGGGGTTTGGTTGGCACACGGGATCTTCCGTTACGGACTGAGTCTAGGAAGTTGTTACCGAAGTTTATTGGTCCGTTTGTGGTGGAGAAGGTGATCAATCCAGTGGCAGTGCGACTCAAACTACCGAGGACGCTCAGAGTCCATCCCACCTTTCATGTCTCCTGCCTCAAGCCTGTCTTCCTCAGTCCTCTGTTGCCTCCTCCGCCTCCTCCTCCTCCTCCTCGGATGATCGGAGGTGGTCCTGCCTACACGGTGCGTCGCATTATGGATTCCAGGCGGCGGGGCCGGGGTTTCCAGTATCTCGTGGACTGGGAGGGTATGGTCCTGAAGAGAGGAGTTGGATTCACGGCGACAGGTCCTAGATGCGGATCTCATCAGGGACTTTTACCGCCTCCATCCTGGCGCTCCGGGGAGTCCGCCCGGTGGCGTTCGTCGGAGGGGGGTACTGTAACGATCCCGGCTGTCTGAGTCGGGTCCTGGTCGTAATCTCCAGTTTCCCGAGGGTTCGGGAACGCTCCCGGGAGCGCTCTGGTTTCCGCACCTGCTTCCCATTAGCAATCTGCACACCTGGGCCTAATCAGCACCTTTCTTAGGCTCTGGCCCAACATCCAGTTCCTGCCGGATGGTTAGCCATGAACAGTAGGTGTATCTGCGTATCAGTTTTGAGTGCTAGCGTGAGTTTTGGTTGTTTTGTACTTTGTCGAGTTTTGTGTCCTTACCTCCGTTTTTGTTCCACCTGCAGTCACACGTCCGGAACCTTCACCCCACCTCTGCCTGATGGTCGGGCGGCTGCCGAGCCATCACTGGACCAAGTACTGCACCCCCAACTACTCACCCACGCCGCCCGCTCTGTCCCTGGATTATTCTGCACCTTTTTGTTATCTGAATAAACCCTCACTTTCGTTCAACTCTCCTTGTCCTGGTCTGCTTCTGGGTTCTGGCTGAGGGAACTGTGACAACTTTGTTTATGAAATAAATTAAATAAATATGTAATTGTTGTGTTATTTGTCCACTTATGTTCCCTTTATCTAATATTAGGTTTTGGTTGAAGATCTGATAACATTCAGTATCACAAATATGCAAAAGTAGAGAAAATTAGAAAGGGGGTAAATACTTTTTCATAGCACTGTAGCTCCTCAGACCTGGCCTTGGTCGGCAGGATCACTGGACAGAGAGTAGCAGTCCCAGCAACTGATGCCAACTGCGTCGCGGGATCCAAACTCAAAAGTTAGCTAGCTACTAAGAAACCTTCCAATACACTTTCAGAACAACAAACTTTCCAAAACAGCAAACTGAGCTCTCCCTCGTTCCGCATTTCAGCAGTAGGCCTGGGCTATCTCGACACAGAGCACGATCAGGACACACAGAGTGCACCTGTAGTAGGCTATAGCGTTGTCGGAAGGGCAGTCAAACAAAAGTAAAATGACCAAAGTTGCTAAGCTTGCTAGATAACCTCCAACGAATGACAGAATATGTCCTATTTGGCAAAATCGAGTTGATGATTATACAGATAGCAGATCAGCTCATGAATAACGGGGCGATGAAGAGAGTAAATTGTTTAAATATCAAGGTATCTTAACGGGGACCAATTCTGTTGGTATCCATATCTACTCTCTTACCGTTTGTTGATCACACATTCTCTATCGAAGCTCTCATAATAATAATATGCCATTTAGCAGACGCTTACAGTCATATGGGCAGCAATACGAGACAGCGCAGAGAAGCGGGGAAATGTTATAGCGGTATTTTGACATGCAACAGCGAGACATGCTTTGATAAGGCGACCTATGGATTCAAATCAAATCAAATCAAATGTGATTTGCCACATGCACCGAATACAACCTTACAGTGAAATGCTTACTTACAAGCCCTTAACCAACAATGCAGTTTTAAGAAAGAAAATAAATTGATAAGTAAAAAATCAAAAAAAGCTAATAATTAAAGCAATTAGAGCCGCAGTAAAATAAAATAACAGTAGGGAGGCTATATACAGGGGGTACCGGTACAGAGTCAATGTGCGGGGGCACCGGTTAGTCGAGGTAATTGAGGTAATACAGTGGGGGAAAAAAGTATTTAGTCAACCACCAATTGTGCAAGTTCTCCCACTTAAAAAGATGAGAGAGGCCTGTCATTTTCATCATAGGTACACGTCAACTATGACAGACAAAATTAGAAAAAATATCCAGAAAATCACATTGTAGGATTTTTAATGAATTTATTTGCAAATGATGGTGGAAAATAAGTATTTGGTCAATAACAAAAGTTTCTCAATACTTTGTTATATACCCTTTGTTGGCAATGACACAGGTCAAACGTTTTCTGTAAGTCTTCACAAGGTTTTTCACACACTGTTGCTGGTATTTTGGCCCATTCCTCCATGCAGATCTCCTCTAGAGCAGTGATGTTTTGGGGCTGTCGCTGGGCAACACGGACTTTCAACTCCCCTCCAAAGATTTTCTATGGGGTTGAGATCTGGAGACTGGCTAGGCCACTCCAGGACCTTGAAATGCTTCTTACGAAGCCACTCCTTCATTGCCCGGGCCATGTGTTTGGGATCATTGTCATGCTGAAAGACCTAGCCACGTTTCATCTTCAATGCCCTTGCTGATGGAAGGAGGTTTTCACTCAAAATCTCACGATACATGGCCCCATTCATTCTTTCCTTTACACGGATCAGTCGTCCTGGTCCCTTTGCAGAAAAACAGCCCCAAAGCATGATGTTTCCCACCCCCATGCTTCACAGTAGGTATGGTGTTCTTTGGATGCAACTCAGCATTCTTTGTCCTCCAAACACGACGAAGTTGAGTTTTTACCAAAAAGTTATATTTTGGTTTCATCTGACCATATGACATTCTCCCAATCCTCTTCTGGATCATCCAAATGCACTCTAGCAAACTTCAGACTGGCCTGGACATGTACTGGCTTAAGCAGGGGGACACGTCTGGCACTGCAGGATTTGAGTCCCCTGGCGGCGTAGTGTGTTACTGATGGTAGGCTTTGTTACTTTGGTCCCAGCTCTCTGCAGGTCATTCACTAGGTCCCCCCGTGTGGTTCTGGGATTTTTGCTCACCGTTCTTGTGATCATTTTGACCCCAGGGGTGAGATCTTGCGTGGAGCTCCCAGATTGAGGGAGATTATCAGTGGTCTTGTATGTCTTCCATTTCCTAATAATTGCTCCCACAGTTGATTTCTTCAAACCAAGCTGCATACCTATTGCAGATTCAGTCTTCCCAGCCTGGTGCAGGTCTACAATTTTGTTTCTGGTGTCCTTTAACAGCTCTTTGGTCTTGGCCATAGTGGAGTTTGGAGTGTGACTGTTTGAGGTTGTGGACAGGTGTCTTTTATACTGATAACAAGTTCAAACAGGTGCCATTAATACAGGTAACTGTCACGCCCTGGCTCTGGGGACACTGTTATGTTGAGCCAGGGTGTGTAGATCTATGGGTGTTTATTTCTATGTTGGCCAGAGTGACTCCCAATCAGAGGCAACGAGTGTCAGCTATCGTGGGTTGTCTCTGATTGGGAGCCATATTTAAACTGTCTGTTTTTCATTTGGGTTTGTGGGATTTTGTTCGTGTTTGGTTTGTTTATTGACCATTGACTGTCACGTCATCGTTTTGTTGTTTTGGTCGTGTGATCATTTATTAAATAAATATGTTCACGTTCAACGCTGCGCCTTGGTCCGCTTCATCATGTGTCAACGATCGTGACAGTAACGAGTGGAGGACAGAGGAGCCTCTTAAAGAAGAAGTTACAGGTCTGTGAGAGCCAGAAATCTTGCTTGTTTGTAGGTGACCAAATACTTATTTTCCACCATAATTTGCAAATAAATTCATTAAAAATCCTACAATGTGATTTTCTGGAAAAAGATTTCTCAATTTGTCTGTCATAGTTGACGTGTACCTATGATGAAAATTACAGGCCTCTCTCATCTTTTTAAGTGGGAGAACTTGCACAATTGGTGGCTGACTAAATACTTTTTTCCCCCACTGTATAAGATTGCATAGAACTGCACCATTTGGTATATCCCTATTAGTAATAGAGGAAGGAGTAGAAATTTGAGTTACTTTTCCAAGATTAGCACCATAGGGCCTGAGGCCGCAGCCTATGTCAATATGGGGAACTCTCAGAGTAACAAATGATGGAATGTTAAAAACGGACTTACATGGGCTGTGGTTGCTATCGTGCAACAGCACAAGCCCTCTTCGTGATTTGAAAACTGAGGGGGTATTCAAGTTGATATAATTCACATTTGAACCAAAAGCACTGGGTGAGCAGACCACAGTGGGCTTCTCTTTTGAGCTAACAATTAGCAGATCTAAGAGTCGAGTTCAAATGAATGGGTACAAGATTACAATTTACAACACACCTGGCAGTACAGACAACAGTACGACGATAATGCTTAGAAAGGATTGAAGGTATTACCTGAGCGGGGCTTGGTATGTCTCTGAGTCAATATCTTAATGCAGCCTTGAAGTGTGAAGAGAGGATCCAGGCTCCTAGATAGTTTGGGTGGAGTCCATCATCTCTATAGAGCATATTTTGTTTCCAAAAAGTGTTGAAGTTGTCAATAAAAGTCATGTCAACAGTGGCAGTAGTCTTTAAGACAGATATGAAGACCTAAGTGGCTGTTGAACCTTTAGCTGCCGTGACCCAGCGACGGCACGGGACCAGAGATAATCGGCTGCTTTTCAGAGCCTTTCAGGGTGTTGATCAGCTCATTAAAATCCTGTTTCATTAGCTCTGATTTACCCTTCGCCGTAGCCCCTGGGTAGCACAGGGTTTTTGCTCCAGGAACCAAGATGTGCCTCACCATGGAGTTACCAATGATGATGGCTGGAGGAAGGTGCCTCGATGATGATGGCAGCATTATCAACAGCACCTGTCTCTTTGCTCAAGAAATGCGATAACTTCTTCTTTCTTTCTTTTTCTTTTCTCTACCCTGCTCTGAAAGCGGCTCACTGCTGCAACTTAATATCAATGAAAGTCAAGTTTAAAATAATATTGTGTGAAACAATGCACGGGAACTCTGTCAGGGTGAAATAGTTCATTATTATGAACCAGTCCGTGGGTAATTAATGACACTTGTTTCTACTGTTATGAGAAAAACGTGAATTATATTAATATTGATATGAAATGTATGTATATGTATGGAAATCAATTATTTATCTATTATTAATTATTATTTGGGTGTATGGATTAATTCTTGGAGGCCTTATCTGTCAACAATGTGGCCTCATTAATCTGGGTACTGTGGCCAGGCAAAACCCCCTCCCTCCCCATTTCCTTTGAAACTTTTACGCTTATTGCAGATTTTGCTGCTGCTGAACCAACCTGCTGAAGCAAGACAGAATGAGAGCGATGACCATGACAGTGGGTCGTTTGTCGAGCTGAGAAATTATATTTTAAAAAATGATTAATTATGCCCAGCTCACGAGGTCTCTTGAGGATGTGAGGCCTGAGGCAATTGCCTCTTCTGCCTAATGGTAAGTCCGCCACTGCATAGGATGATGCTCTCTCTAAATCCAGTGCTGAATATCAGGGAGGGGAACGAACACATCATGCAGGATCAAGGGGATTGTATTCTGTTCACCAGTGATGCTAAAGTTCTACCTCCTCTCTCAATTTTGGGATAGCCATCTCATTTGGGATTTAATTTGGTGGCAGATAATGATTCTAATACAAGGGACTTTGTTTTCCTTATGTAATGCGTGGAGCTTGTATCAAAGCCACTATTTAAGAACACACAACAGATTAGAAGCAGATTCAGTAGCCTACTGTAAAACAACAACTACAACAGCACCAACATACCTTATCCTTCTTTGACTTGTTTTAATTACTACTTTTTTTTAATTTTTCCAATATAGCATTACAACTAATACTAATTTCTCAAATGTTGCTCATGTAGTTAAATGTAAACAAAGTTTTCTAAAATGTATAAAATGGTTTGAAAGCTGCATACTACCTATTAAATGATGCAAGCAAAGAAGAAAATAATTCAGCTTTTGTTTCATTTACATTTTAGTCATTTAGCAGACACTCTTATCCAGAGCAACTTACAGTTAGTGAGTGCATACATTTTTCATACTGGCGCCCCGTGGGAATCAAACTCACAACCCTGGCGTTGCAAACGCCATGCTCTACCAACTGAGCTACATGGAGCCAGTATTGTTTCAGTATTGTTAAATTATTTGATAATTGGTAGTTGACGGTCCTGCGGAGAAATGATTCATGGACGTGTCAGTAAGCTATATTCTATATTTTGTTCTGAAGTTGTAATTTGGGTGTATTTCTAGTTGAAAACACACAAACATGTCTATTTTAGGAGAATATTGGAATATTTGGCACATTAAGAGACCAGTAACAGTATCACATACAATATAGTCTCAAATGCAGCCTTATCTGTGGCCCCTGCAACTTCCAGCTTTGACAAAGCAGAGGTGGATGTTGCTGTAATAACAGTATATCTTTGTCATGAGCCTGCATCCAAATGTGTGATATTCTAAGGGTCTACGTCTTGCCAATTACCACAGCAGGATTAAATAGTTGGTTGTCTTGGAAACTGGTGAAAGTACTGAGGTGAGAGGGATTGGTACACCATGTCCAGATACAGAACGCAAAAGAGAACAGCAGCCATCTTTGTTTAAAACGGGACATGTTCACCTGTGTTGAGAAGTCACCCTGATAGACCATCATTTCATATACAGTACCAGTCAAACGTTTGGACACACCTATTCATTCAATGGTTTATCTTTATTTTTACTATTTTCTACCTTGTAGAATAATAGTGAAGACATCAAAACTATGAAATAACACATATGGAATCATGTAGTAACCCAAAACATTTTTTAAAAATCAAAATATATTATATATTTTAGATTCTTCAAAGAAGCCACCCTTTGCCTTGATGACAGCTTTGCACACTCTTGGCATTCTCTAAACCAGATTCACCTGGAATGCTTTTCCAACAGTTTTGAAGGAGTTCCCACATATGCTGAGCGCTTGTTGGCTGCTTTTCCTTCACTCTGAGGTCCAACTCATCCCAAACCATCTCAATTGGTTAGAGGTCGGGTGGTTGTGGAGGCTAGGTCATCTGACGCAGCAGTCCATCACTCTCCTTCTTGGTCAAATAGCCCTTACACAGCCTGGAGGTGTGTTGGGTCATTGTCCTGTTGAAAAATAAATGATTGTCCCACTAAGCCCAAACCAGATGGGATGGCGTAACGCTACAGAATGCTGTGGTAGCCATGCTGGTTAAGTGTGCCTTGAATTCTAAATAAATCACCAAGTGTCACCAGCAAAGCACCCCCACACCATCACACCTCCTCCTCCATGCTTCACGGTGGGAACTACACATGCAGAGATCATTCATTCACCTACACTGCGTCTCACAAAGACACAGCGGTTGGAACCAAAAATCTCCAATTTGGACTCCAGACCAAAGGACAGATTTCCACCGGTCTAATGTCCATTGCTCTTGTTTCTTGGCCCAAGCAAGTCCCTTCTTATTATTGGTGTCCTTTAGTAGTGGTTTCTTTGCAGCAATTCGGCCATGAAGGCCTGATTCACGCAGTCTCCTCTGAACAGTTGATGTTGAGATGTGTCTGTTACTTGAACTCTGTGAGGCATTTATTTGGGCTGCAATTTCTGAGGCTGGTAACTCTAATGAACTTATCCTCTGCAGCAGAGGTATCTCTGGGTCTTCCTTTCCTGTGGCGGTCCTCATGAGAGCCAGGTTCATCATAGCGCTTGATGGTTTTTGTGACTGCACTTGAAGAAACTTCTTGACATTTTCCGTATTGACTGACCTTCATGTCTTAAAGTAATGATGGACTGTTGTTTCGCTTTGCTTATTTGAGCTGTTCTTGTCATAATATGGACTTGGTCTTTTACCAAATAGTGCTATCTTCTGTATACCACCCCTACCTTGTCACAACACAATTGATTGGCTCAAACGCATTAAGAAGGAAAGAAATTCCACAAATTAACTTTTAACAAGGCACACCTGTTAATTGAAATGCATTCCAGGTGACTACCTCATGAAGCTGGTTGAGAGAATGCCAATAGTGTGCAAAACTGTCATCAAGGCAAGGGTGGCTACTTTGAAGAAACTCAAATATAAAATATATTTTGATTTGTTTAACACTTTTTTGGTTACTACATGATTCCATATGTGTTATTTCATAGTTTTGATGTCTTCACTACTATTCTACAATGTAGAAAATAGTAAAAATTAAGAAAAACCCTTGAATAGTATGTAGTAAACTATGTATGTAAACTCTTTGACTTTCAAATAATTACAGTTTTAGACAAATATCATATGTCATATCATCGAATTCCCAGTCCGATTGGAATCTTTTAGATGGTTTACTTTGCTCATTCAATAGTGCATCATTGTGTCAAACAGAGACCCCTGGTGGCTGTATACATAAAGGTTTCTGAAAATATAAAATAAATTGAATCAGAATGACTAGAATGTGGCTAACATTACACTAGATGGCAGCATTGACTAAAATGTCAAATTTCTCACCTCTGTTCTACCATCATTAGCAAACTATCAGTCTCCCCCTTCAAATGAGACCTTTATTAATTGAGAGATGAGAGGAAGAGATTTATAAAGGGCATATCTGTAGATCCTTGACAGATCTCAAGAGACACAGTAGTCACCTGACAGAGACAGGCAGAATACTATTTGTTCTTATCTCCCTCTCTTCAGCAAGGACATTTACAGTGCTCAAAGTTTCCAGATAATGTTGAAAACAGCCTTTCACAACCATCACAGTCACCGGTTCTCAAATGTCAACATGCTCTTGTATCTAAGAGAAGAATGGAAAAAGATAAAGTCAAAATTGAGAAATCTATACAGTACATCACAGTGGTTTTGTGAATCAATAGCTTACTGTCTCCTGTTCATGTATCTTTGGTAAACTCGTTGGTCATTGTAAGATCTTCAGATAGAAGAGGAATCTGATCGAAGTTGATAGCTACAATATCCTTACTTGCATCATGGCAAGTGAATGAGACTCCCTCCAAGAGTACAGTTTATCATGTCTGCCTGATATAGCCTCTGTCACAGGCTTTCACCTTACCTTGAGCGAAGCCTGGGCATCCGAGGCTAGTCCTGATGTAATTTCACTGAAGTTAAATGAGGGGAACATTTAGGGTGCATCAGGTTAGTTAGATAGATAGAGTGATAGTATAGGCCTGTCAATATGTCTTAGTAAGGTAATAAGGAATGCAAAAAAGAGATAACATTGTTAATTTTCATATGGTGTTTTATACACCTGACAATGATGGAAAAAGTGATGCAAACCAACACTGCAGTAATACTAATGTGGTAACACTTTACTTGACACCTAGCGTCATATCATGTTATGATACGGTCATAACCATGTCATAAATGTCATAACAGCTGACATAACTTGTCATAACCGGTCATAACATGGTCATAACACCTTCATGACCTTAATATTTACACCTGTTGTGACATATATTGTTATTTTATGGTTGTTTATGACACCTACATAAAAGTGTCAAAACCCACATTTGTTCAAATGTATTTTGCCAATAAGTTTTCTTTTGTTTGAAAGTTTGTTTCTTAAAGCCTTTATTGTTGTTGTAATGAATTCTTTAAAGTTTTTACACTTTATGACACTGTCAAGAAGCATTATGACCATCCTGTGTCACTTTACTTGGACTAAGAAAATACACTTTATGACACTGTCAAGAAGCATTATGACCATTAGCATCATACAAGCCAGATAGGCCTATCACGTACAGTACATGCCATTATGTCAGTCATCAGTCAAAAAGAGGGTGTCTTGTCCCACTCCTGAAATCTGCTCCTGCATTCATCCCAGTAATCAGCAACAGAGAATTGATGTCTGACATCAATGTGTGAGCAATTACAATGATAATTCAATATGGTCCATTTCAGAAAATGTTAGACAGTATAACTAAAAGACTGTTGACAAGTAGGCTATCGTGTAATGGAATGTTTCTCCTTGTGTGTTAGGTTTTGTGGGTTTTGACACTCTTATGTAGGTGTCATAACCAGCCATAAAATAATGCAATATATTTCACAACAGGTCTAAATATATGTGTCATGACAGTGTTATGACAATATTATGACAGGTTATGACAAGTTATGTCAGCTGTTGACATGTTATGACAAGGTTTTTTTTTTTTTAATTTTTTAGTCATTTAGCAGACGCTCTTATCCAGAGCAACTTACAGTTAGTGAGTGCATACATTATTTAAAAAATTTTTCTCATACTGGCCCCCCGTGGGAATTGAACCCACAACCCTGGCGTTGCAAGCGCCATGCTCTACCAACTGAGCTACATGACTGTGTTATTACACTGGGTGTCAAGTAAAGTGTTACCACTAAGGGGTAAATGTAGTTTTATTCAGCTAAACATAGCACCATAGATTCCAATGTGAGAGATATATAAACATCACCTGTAAAGTGTAAAGTGGTTGAGTGACAGGTGTGGACTCCGCTAGTTGGAACAGCCATTTGGGAATGAATATTTCCAGATGTCTTGCAGCGTTTACCCAGACAGTTTCGAGGGGGGATAGAGAAACAGCACAGAGAGAGTACCATGCAAATGATCACAGAGATGCAAATCTTTACTGGCAAGTCGTATATTTTGACAGCCATCTGTGCAGATGCCTTTTCTCTTTCAACATAATGAGCAATTAAAAGTAGTCCCACTTAATTCTGCAGTACCAGTGTTGCTGCATGGCTGGTTCTGGGAGCATATATCTACTGTATAGAAATATTGGTAGTGGATTCAGACAAAGTCTCAAAACACCATGATTGTGTAATGAAATCATGGAAAGTAGTGGGCCTAAGCTGAAATCTGGTGTTTGGAGGCTGTTTGAATGTAAACTCAATGTAAGTGTTTTAAAACAGAAATGAATGACTCTAAAACACCCAAAGCGGTTAATCAATGTGAATAATGTTATTTTTGAGAGTGTTGTGAAAACACTTTGAGGGTTTAAGTGCATGTAAAATGCAGCATCAAAACACAAAAACGGTGGAATTCCACCTTTATTTTTTCAATGCTTTATTTAGACATATTAGAAAAAGGAGGGGCAGTAAGATGGAATTTGACCCACTCAACCACACAGCCACACTGTAAGAAATTATTCAGGGCTGACAAAAAACAAAACAACTATCACATAATGAATAAAACATGAATGCAAGTCGTGCAGAGCCTGTGGTCTAGCATTAACGAACCCGGCTTAGACTCGCCATCCCTCTCCCCACCGAAGACCGGGGTTAAATTCCCCACTCCAACCCTTCAATCTGTTTCTCCTACCTATCTGTATCTCCTCTGTCATTTCATAACTGTCTCAATAAAGTGTCAAATGTATGCAAGTAGTTTATCATTTTTAATTTCATTTTACCAAAATATTCTAAGAATTAATCCAACTAAATATGTTGCTCAAAATGTAAGTATCTTTCTTGAGGATCACCTTGAAGGATTGTGGGTAAAACATTTTTTTAAACTTTAGGATTCTTTCACACAACGTTGTATACATGTTTGAAGAAAGAAAAGTATATTTCTATATTACTATTAAGCTTGTTGTGCCATGAGGTGTTATGGATCATGATAAACCGTCAGGCAAATTGACGTTCAATGAGGACAGCACCGATTACCACATTCATGATCATCAACAGAAGAGGTGCAGAATCCACAATTCTTGCAGTTCAACCTCCAGTTAGTGTTGGTGATTTGATCACTGAGCTTGACAATACCTGCCAAAATAGTATAAAATGGCAAATGATCAAATACATAAAATAATTTTAAACATTAAGACACCTCAGAAAAAAATGATTTTTTCCACTAGACAGGATTCAAAACATCATCATGGTGTTTATAAGCTTTAGAGAGAGGAAATGACACCAAAAGAAAAGGTTTCTAATTCTGCACTAAACAGGACTCAAAACACCGAAATAGTGTTTTCAATCTTTTCTGTTAGTGCCCCCAGTTCCTGGCAAGGTGCTGCACAACACTTGATTAAGTGGTGTTACAACACACCATGTTATGTTTCAAAACATCGCAGGATGATTGTTTCAATACTCCAACAAAGTTAAGGTTTCGTCTCCTTCAAGTTGATGGCAGCTCAGTTACCATTAGTTTTGGTGTTACAAAGCACTTAATTTCAACAGTGCAGTGCCATTCTAATTATTTAATATCAGTAGATATGCAAAAAAAAAGGACCAAAAGAATTAACTTTTGTGATCAGAAATGCTTTGGCATTGCTGTTTAGGAATTCACTGCATTTTGAACTGGGAAATTCTGGTGATTTATTAACACTTATCAGGACCTGGAAAGGCCTTTCCACTGTGATTGTCACATAGGGAAGGATAAATAGTTGAGGTGCTATGTGTGTTCAAATTTGGCTCAAGATCGTCAGTTAAAAAGTCCCCTTTAATTTATCTTCTCTCAGTATGCACATGCAAACAATAAGACTGATTTTCAAATATTCTAATGATTTCTGATAAAATGCAAGGCTATGATTGTGCCAGTTGAATGCTGACTTATTGTTGGACTACATGTTTTCATAAATCATAATACTGGTATCTTCTTCTGAAACACATTTGAGAAATGATCATTAATAATAATAAGACAATATGTATTTCATTTAATAATTTCCGCATATGCCTCAGTGCAATATGCAATAGAGTGCATTGGATCCTTTTGTCTTCTATCTGTGTGGGTGTTCAATTAACCCAATCAGCCAAGGGCTAACCCTGGCTCTAAACTCTGGTCTGAGGACAGATAAGCACTGGACAGATCGTTATGGCTGTTCTTAAGGTTAACTGATGTGATGTTGTGTGTTGTTCTTGCACTGTCGATGATATTGACACTCTCCCTCAAGTGAGAAACCCATGTTTAGTAAAACAATACAGTCATTCCAGGGAACATTCTGATGGAGGTTCTGGGAACTGGAAAATAAAGCAGAGATAGATTATCACTTTTTTTATGTTGTCATTTAGCAGACACTCTTATCCAGTGCATTCATTTTAAGATAGCAACATATCAACAATGACAAGCCACCGGGGTCTGACAAATTGGATGGAAAATTACTGAGGATAATAGTGGACGATATTGCCACTCCTATTTCAAATAAAATGAAATCAAATTTCATTGGTCACATACACATATTTAGCAGATGTTATTGCGGGTTAGCAAAATGTTGTTCCTAGCTCCAACAGTGCAGACTTAGTATTTAACAATTCACAACAATACACACAAATCTAAAAGTTAAAGAAAGCCATTAAGAAATATATAAATATTAGGACGAGAAATGTCGGAGTGGCATAGACAAAAATACAGTAGAATAGAAGACAGTAAATACATATGAAATGAGTAAAGCAGTATGTAAACATTATTAAAGTGACTAGTGTTGCATTATTAAAGTCTCCAGTGATTCCATGTCCATGTATATAGAACAGCAGCCTCTCAGGTGCAGGGTTGAGTAACCGGGTGGTATCCGGCTAGTGAAGGCTATTTAACATTCTGATGGCCTTGAGATAAAAGCTGTTTTTCAGTCTCTCGGTCCCAGCTTTGATGCACCTGTACTGACCTCGCCTTCTGGATGATAGCGGGGTGAACAGGTCGTGGCTCGGGTGGTTGATGACCTTGATGATCTTTTTGGCCTTCCTGTGACATCGGGTGCTGTAGGTGTCCTGGAGGGCAGGCAGTGTGCCCCCAATGATGCGTTGGGCAGACCGCACCACCCTCTGGAGAGCCCTGCAGTTGCAGGCGGTGCAGTTGCCATACCAGGCGGTGATACAGCCCAACAAGATGCTCTCAATTGTGTATCTGTAAACGTTTGTGAGGGTCTTAGGGGCCAAGCCGAATTTCTTCAGCATGCTGAGGTTGAACAGGCACTGTTGCGCCTTTTTCACCACACTCTCTGCGTGGGTGGACCATTTCAGATTGTCAGTGATGTGTACACTGAGGAACTTTAAGCTTTTCACCTTCTTCACTGCGGTCCCGTCGATGTGGATAGGGGCGTGCTCCCTCTGCTGTTTCCTGTAGGCTGTCTTGTCATTGTTGGTAATCAGGCCTACTACTCGTGTCATTTGAAAACTTGATGATTGAGTTGGAGGCGTGCATGGCCACGCAGTCGTGGGTGAACAGGGAGTACAGGAGGGGGCTGAGCACGCACCCTTGTGGGGCCCCTGTGTTGAGGATCAGCGAAGTGGAGGTGTTGTTTCCTACCTTCACCACCTGGGGGCGGCCCGTCAGGAAGTCCAGGACCCAGTTGCACAGGGCGAGGTTCAGACCCAGGGCCCCGAGCTTAATGATGAGCTTGGAGGGTACTATGGTGTTGAAGGCTGAGCTATAGTCAATGAACAGCATTCTTACATAGGTATTCCTCTTGTCCAGATGGGATAGGGCAGTGTGCAGTGCGATGGTGATTGCATCATCTGTGGTTCTATTGGGGTGGTAAGCAAATTTAAGTGGGTCTAGGGTGTCATGTAAGGTAGAGGTGATATGATCCTTGACTAGCCTCTCAAAGCACTTCATGATGACAAAAGTGAGTGCTATGGGGAGATAGTCATTTAGTTCAGTTACCTTTGCTTTCTTGGGTACAGGAACACTTGAAGCAAGTGGGGACAGCAGACTGGGATAGGGAGAGATTGAATATGTCCCTAAACACTCCAGCCAGCTGGTCTGCGAATGCTCTGAGGACGCGGCTAGGGATGCCGTCTGGGCCGGCAGCTTTGCGAGGGTTATCATGCTTAAATGTCTTACTCACGTCGGCCACAGAGAACAAAAGCCCCCAGTCCTTGGGAGCGGGTCATGTCGGTGGCACTGTTTTATTCTCAAAGCGGGCGGAGATGGTGTTTAGCTTGTCCGGGAGCAAGACGTCGGTGTCCGCGACGTTGCTGGTTTTCCCTTTGTAATCCGTGATTGTCTGTAGACCCTGCCACATACGTTTCGTGTCTGAGCCGGTGAATTGCGACTCCACTTTGTCTCTGTACTGACGTCAATTTGCCATGGTTAAATGTGGTGGTTCGCACAGTTTTGCGCGAAATGCTGCCATCTATCCACGGTTTCTGGTTTGGGTAGGTTTTAATATTCACAGTTGGAACAACATCCCCTATACACTTCCTGATGAACTCAGTGACCATGTCCGTATATACGTCAATGTTATTCTCAGAGGCTACCCGGAACATATCACAGTCCACGTGATCAAAACAATCTTGATGCATGGAGTCCGATTGCTCAGACCAATGTTGAATAGACCTTAGCATGGGTACTTCCTGTCTGAGTTTCTGCCTATAGGAAGGGAGGAGCAAAATTAAGTCGTGATCTGATTTGCCGAAGGCAGGGCGGGGGAGGGCCTTGTAGGCATCCCGGAAGGGGGAGTAGCAGTGGTCCAGTGTTTTTCCAGCGCGAGTACTACAGTCAATATGTTGATAGAACTTCGGTAGCGTTTTCCTCAAATTTGCTATGTTAAAATCCCCAGCTACAATAAATGCAGCCTCAGGATATGTGGTTTTGAGTTTGCATAAAGTCCAGTGTAGTTCCTTGAGGGCCGTCGTGGTATCGGCTTGAGGAGGAATATACACGGCTGTGACTATAACCGAAGATAATTCTCTTGGGAGGTAATACGGTCCGCATTAGATTGTGAGGTATTATAGGTCGGGTGAACAAAAGGACTTTAGTTTCTGTACATTATCAGAATCACACCATGAGTAGTTAATCATGAAACAAACACCAGCGCCTTTCTTCTTCCCGGAGAGTTCTTTATTCCTGTCTGTGCGATGTACTGAGAACCCAGCTGGCTGTATGGACGGGGACAGTATATCCGGAGGGAACCATGATTCTGTGAAACAGATTATGTTACGGTCCCTGATGTCTCTCTGGAAGGAGATCCTTGCCCTGAGCTCGTCTACTTTAATGTCCAGAGTCTGAACATTAGCGAGTAATGTACTCGGAAGCGGTGGATGGTGTGCCCGCCTCCTGAGTCAGACTAGAGGTCCACTCCGAATACCTCTTCCATGCCGGTGGCGTCTTGGAGCAGCCTCTGGGATAAGTTAAATTGCCCTGGGAGGTATGAACAAAGGATCCAATTCGGGAAAGTCATATTCCTGGTCATAATGCTGGTGAGTTACCGGCAGGCCTATCCAAAAGTTATTTCCGGCTGTATATAATAACACAAAAAACGTTCTGGGCTAATAATGTAAGAAATAACACACAAAAAAACATAATACTGCAAAGTTGCTTAGGAGCTAGAAGCAGAGCTGCAATGTCTGTCAGCGCCATCTCTGGCGAAATGTGTATAGGGGACAGATTGCAGTGGCAGCAAGTCTCAAACCTTTAATGGGTGAGTATTTGCCATGTCCTTTGGTCTGTTTTGCCTTGTAGTCACTGCCAGTTTGGAAGCCTTTGTTAAGGCCTCTAGAAGTGCAAGCGTTATAAAACACCAACATTTTGATATGCATTCATTGATATGCTGTAATATGTAATATGTAAACACATTACCAATTGCCATATCTTCATTTTAAGTCTACTACAAAATGTGTTCCCTCAAGCCTGGAGGGAAGCAAAAGTCATTCCGCTACCTAAGAATAGTAAAGCCACCTTTAATGGCTCAAATAGCCGACCAATAAGCCTGTTACCAACCCTTAGCAAACTTTTGGGAAAAAAATAGTTTGACAAGATACAATGCTATTTCACAGTAAACAAATTGACAACAGACTTTCAGTACGCTTATAGGGAAGGACATTCAACAAGCACACGACTTACACAAATGACTGATTATTGGCTGAGAGACATTGATAATAAAAAGATTTTGGGGGCTGTTTTGTTAGAGTTCAGTGTGGCTTTTGACATTATCGGTCATAGTCTGCTGCTGGAAAAACTTGTGTTATAGCTTTAACATAGGGTGTTTTTTAATGGAAGCCTCTACAACATAATCCAGGTAGAATCAGAAATTCCCCAGGGCAGCTGTCTAGGCCCCATACTTTAAAAAAATCTTTACTAACAACAGTCCACTGGCTTTGAGTAAAGCCAATGTGTCTATGTATGCGGATAACTCAACATTATACACGTCAGCTACTACAGCGACTGAAATGACTGCAACACTTTAAAAAGAGCAGTTAGTTTCAGAATGGGTGGCAAGGAATAAGTTAGTCCTAAATATTTCAAAACTAAAAGCATTGTATTTGGGACAAATCATTCACTAAACCCTTAACCTCAACTAAATCTTGAAATGAATAATGTGGAAATGGAGCAAGTTGAGGTGACTACACTGCTCGGAGTAACCCTGGATTGTAAACTGTCATGGTCAAAGCATGTTGATACAACAGTAGCTAAGATGGGGAGAAGTCTGTCCATAATAAAGCACTGCTTTGCCTTCTTAAAAATTATATCAACAAGGCAGGTCCTACAGATCCTAGTTTTGTCGCACCTGGACTACTGTTCAGTCGTGTGGTCAGGTGCCACAAAGAGGGACTTAGGAAATTTACAATTGGGTCAGAACAGGGCAGCACGGCTGGCCCTGGGATGTACACAGAGCGCAAACATTAATAATATGCATGTCAATCTCTCCTGGCTCGAAGTAGATTAGAGATTGACTTTATCACTACTTGTATTTGCAACAGGTATTGTCATGATGAAAGCACCGAGCTGTCTGTTTAAACGACTAGCACACAGGTGCTAGCACATGCACTCTACACACACACGTACATTGTAATATTGTTGTATGGTGGTATTATACATTTTGTATTTTAGATATGTAGTGGTGTAATAATGTTATATGATGTACTGTTTTATCTTTTGTTTTATGTGTATTGTAAGTGCCTTGGACCCCAGGAAGAGTAGCTGCTGCCTTGTATATAAATACAAATACAGTTGGCCAATCAATTCCTGCAAATTATTATTTTCTCAGAAAATGTTTGTTATGTGATCCCCAAAAATTATACTTTGGTCTCAGAATTATTTGCGTTTATTCTAACAAATTCTCAAATCCTGTAATGTCTATTGCAATCTTCTAACAGACGCACAGTGGTGCTTTAGAAACAATTAGCCTACTGTCATCACCAATGTTCCCTCAAAAAATGTTTTGGCACTGAGTAAATTTCAGGTCTGCTGAGTGCAAACTTGAATGTTGTGAAAATTCTGTGCAACTTCCAGCGCGCGTTTACTGTGAACACTGAGGCTGTACCCGTTTAAATTACAGTTTTAACAGCGGCCAAGTGGGCTACTGTGGCCATTTGATCATAATGTAGGCCTACCAGAGTGGCCTACCATAAAAAACAATTCAGTAGCAGCCAATGTGTGGTGTTCAATGTAGGCTTACATTCCATGAGGCTTTTAAAAAAATCATGCAGGGCTTGACGTTAACCTGTTTATGCACTTGTCCTTCAGAGGTGACTGAAAGCGTTGTGTTATTTGATGCAAGAAACCACTTTACAAAATAAAATGCATTATTATTCCCATACCATCATTACAGAGAATCAGACAAATTATGCTACCCTCTGCCTATTGGCTACTTAGCTTATTCAAGCCTGTCTAAAAATACACACTTAAAGACAAAAAAAAAGCTCTTTACCTGACTTGCTTTTCAAAGATGTTTAGAAATGTACATGTTTTGTGCTGTTGTAGGAAGCAATCACTCCCCTATTGCTGACTACAAATTATCTATAACTGGGCTAATGACTCACTAACTAGCAAAGGATATGAATAAAATGTGCACACCTGGCTCTCGCTTCGATCTCAAAACAAGCGCATCTACTTAACGCCGCTCATGCTGTAAACTGTCCAGTTCAAAGTAAATGGCACAGATCCATATATGGCAATGGTCGATTTGTGTATAGGCCTACTGCAGCTCTAATTGGTTTTGCCGCACCGGTCTGTGTAGAGTATGGGCTGAGTCATGTGTGTCAATGCAATAGAATCCTATTACAATGCGTTCTGCCTACAACATTCTTGCATAGTTCGTTTTGTTTCGGTATGATGCATTGAAAGTGGCTAATATTGCGTTGATTCGACCACAATTGCCACAGTAAAGGGAAACGTTGATAGTGTTAACTAACAGGGAAAACTCTAGAAAGTTGAGTGAAGTTCAATCTCTGTGCGGCAGTCTCGGGGCTACAGTCTCGCACGCGCACAGTTTAGAGGGAACATTGGTCATCACTGTAGTTATGGAAACCAATAACCAGTCCCAACAAACAAACAGCCAACACTGCTGGAAGAACAGCCAATTTAGAAACAAAAACAAAAGACGACTCATTTTGCTTTTGGAAAAATGACAGCGTGACGAGAACACACAAAATACACACTTCGCTTTACTTTTTTTTTTTAATAATGTTTTACCCAGAATTCAGAAGGAATATCATAAATATTTGCGTTCACTTCCTTATCTGTGTTTTCACGTCTGTTATCAGTCCTCTAGCCAAGCATGCTTTGATAGGGAGAGGAAGAGAGACAGCAGCAGCACACCATATGTGACTCGTTTCAGGAAACTAGACATATGTCGCACGTCACTACTTCACCGGAGCGGCATTTGAACATAAACATTGATTTTTTTATCAAAATGCGTTTTTTGGCAGAAATGCCTTCTGGAACATATAAACTTTCATGTGCCTTAATAACAAACTTGTATTTATTCCATAAATACGAATAAAATTGTTAAAATACGAGCCTATTTGGTTTAGCCACGGAAAAAGACAGGAACCTTCCCGCTAGCCATGATCGGTTGAGATGAGTTTGGATTGGTCTGCCATGTAGCATGCTTCTGTCTATAACATGAGCTATTCAGTATGTGTTGACAGTCCTTTCTACTGCACCGTTTTGAAAGATATATAACGTTAGCAATCGAGAACTGCATAAGTTTTGCTACTTTTCTCAACAACATTGATGCCCTGAATTTAGCAGGCGCTATCGACAGATCAGTTGTAGAAAGTAATGAGCTACTTTCGGCACACTCCACGGTCAGTGTGAACCGGAGTGACTTGACACAACGCTGGCCAAATAAGATGTAGCTACAAACAAAACGGAGTTAAATGGTTCCAGTCTGCCATGAAGCATTCATCCATGTATACGGGTAAGAGTCTAGCTACATTTTCAGATACACAGTTGAAGTCAGAAGTTTACATACACTTAGGTTGGAGTTATTAAAACTCAATTTTCAACCACAAGTTTCTTGTTAACAAACTAAAGTTTTGGCAAGTCGGTTAGGACATCTACTTTGTGTATGACACAAGTAATTTTTCCAACAATTGTTTACAGACAGATTATGTCACTTATAATTCACTGTATCACTTTTCCAGTGGGTTAGAAGTTTTCATACACTAAGTTGACTGTGCCTTTAAACAGCTTGGAAAATTCCAGAAAATGATGTCAAGGCTTTAGAAGCTTCTGATAGGCTAATTGACATCATTTGAGTCAATTGGAGGTGTACCTGTGGATGTATATCAAGGCCTACCTTCAAACTCAGTGCCTCTTTGCTTGACATCATGAGAAAATCTAAAGAAATCAGCCAAGACCTCAGAAAAAATAATGTAGACCTCCACAAGTCTTGTTCATCCTTGGGAGCAATTTCCAAACGCCTGAAGGTACCACGTTCATCTGTACAAACAATAGTACGCAAGTATAAACACCATGGGACCACACAGCTGTCATACCGCCAGGACGGAGACGCGTTCTGTCTCCTAGAGATGAACGTACTTGGTGCGAAAAGTGCGAATCAATCCCAGAACAACAGCAAAGGACCTTGTGAAGATACTGGAGGAAACAGGTACAAAAGTATCTATATCCACAGTAAAATGAGTCCTACAGTGGGGAGAACAAGTATTTGATACACTTCCGATTTTGCAGGTTTTCCTACTTACAAAGCATGTAGAGGTCTGTAGTTTTTATCATAGGTACACTTCAACTGTGAGAGACGGAATCTAAAACAAAAATCCAGAAAATCACATTGTATGATTTTGAAGTAATTAATTTGCATTTTATTGCATGACATAAGTATTTGATCACCTACCAACCAGTAAGAATTCCGGCTCTCACAGACCTGTTAGTTTTTCTTTAAGAAGCCCTCCTCTTCTCCACTCATTACCTGTATTAACTGCACCTGTTTGAACTCGTTACCTGTATAAAAGACACCTGTCCACACACTCAATCAAACATACTCCAACCTCGCCACAATGGCCAAGACCAGAGAGCTGTGTAAGGACATCAGGGATAAAATTGTAGACCTGCACAAGGCTGGGATGGGCTACAGGACAATAGGTAAGCAGCTTGGTGAGAAGGTAACAACTGTTGGCACAATTATTAGAAAATGGAAGAAGTTCAAGATGACGGTCAATCACCCTCGGTCTGGGGCTCCATGCAAGATCTCACCTCGTGGGGCATCAATGATCATGAGGAAGGTGAGGGATCAGCCCAGAACTACACAGCAGGACCTGGTCAATGACCTGAAGAGAGCTGGGACCACAGTCTCAAAGAAAACCATTAGTAACACACTACGCCGTCATGGGTTAAAATCCTGCAGAGCACACAAGGTCCCCCTGCTCAAGCCAGTGCATGTCCAGGCCCTTCTGAAGTTTGCCAATGACCATCTGGATGATCCAGAGGAGGAATGGGAGAAGGTCATGTGGTCTGATGAGACAAAAATATAACTTTTTGGTCTAAACTCCCCTCGCCATGTTTGGAGGAAGAAGAAGGATGAGTACAACCCCAAGAACACCATCCCAACCGTGAAGCATGGAGGTGGAAACATCATTCTTTGGGGATGCTTTTCTGCAAAGGGGACAGGACGACTGCACCGTATTGAGGGGAGGATGGATGGGACCATGTATCGCGAGATCTTAGCCAACAACCTCCTTCCCTCAGTAAGAGCATTGAAGATGGGTCGTGGCTGGGTCTTCCAGCATGACAACGACCCGAAACACACAGCCAGGGCAACTAAGGAGTGACTCCGTAAGAAGCATCTCAAGGTCCTGGAGTGGCCTAGCCAGTCTCCAGACCTGAACCCAGTAGTAAATCTTTGGAGGGAGCTGAAAGTCTGTATTGCCCAGCGACAGCCCCGAAACCTGAAGAATCTGGAGAAGGTCTGAATGGAGGAGTGGGCCAAAATCCCTGCTGCAGTGTGTACAAACCTGGTCAAGACCTACAGGAAACGTATGATCTCTGTAATTGCAAACAAAGGTTTCTGTACCAAATATTAAGTTCTGCTTTTCTGATGTATCAAATACTTATGTCATGCAATACAATGCAAATTAATTACTTAAAAATCATAAAATGTGATTTTCTGGATTTTCGTTTTAGATTCTGTCTCTCACAGTTGAGGTGTACCTATGATAAAAATTACAGACCTCTACATGATTTGTAAGTAGGAAAACCTGCAAAATTGGCAGTGTATCAAATACTTGTTCTCCCCACTGTATATCGACATAACCTGAAAGGCCGCTCAGCAAGGAAGAAGCCACTGCTCCAAAACCGCCGTAAAAAAAGCCAGACTACGGTTTGCAACTGCACATGGGGACAAAGATAGTATTTTTTGGAGAAATGTCCTCTGGTCTGATGAAACAAAATTATAACTATTTGGCCATAATGATCATCGTTATGTTTGGAGGAAAAAGGGCCGAAGAACATCATCCCAACCGTGAAGCACGGGGGTGGCAGCCTCATGCTGTGGGTGTGCTTTGCTGCAGGATGGAGTGGTGCACTTCACAAAATAGATGGCATCATGAGGAAGGAAAATGATGTGGATGTATTGAAGCAACATCTCAAGACATCAGTCAGGAAGTTAAAGTTTGGTCGCAAATGGGTCTTCCAAATGAACAATGACCCCAAGCATACTTCCAAAGTTGTGGCAAAATGGCTTAAGGACAACAAAGTCAAGGTATTGGAGTGGCCATCACAAAGCCCTGACCTCAATCCTATAGAAAATGTGTGGGCAGAACTGAAAAAGTGTGTGCGAGCAAGGAGGCCTACAAACCTGACTCAGTTACACCAGCTCTGTCAGGAGGAATGGGCCAAAATTCACCCAACTTATTGTGGGAAGCTTATGGAAGGCTACCGGAAACGTTTGACCCAAGGTCAACAATTTAAAGGCAATGCTACCGAATACTAATTGAGTGTATGTAAACTTCTGACCCACTGGGAATGTGATGAAAGAAATAAAAGCTGAAATAAATCATTCTCTCAACTATTATTCTGACATTTCACATTGTTAAAATAAAGTGGTGATCCTAATTGACTTAAGACAGGGAATTTTTACTAGGATTAAATGTCAGGAATTGTGAAAAACTGAGTTTAAATGTATTTGGCTAAGGTGTATGTAAACTTCCGATTTCAACTGTAAGTTTCTAATTTTGTCAGAAAGTCGTTTTTATTGCAAGTTAAAGAGTACTGTTAGTTAGCTTGCTGGCTCGTTAGCTAACATTATGTATATGATCTGTGTAGTAAATAACTATTTGCATTGGTAGTTATAGCCTAATGTTAGCTAACTAACATTGAACCTAGTTTGTTAGCTTCACATGTGAATCCTTAAATAGATGGGTGGGGCTTAAGAGGGTGTGAATGATGCTGAATGGGTGTAGTCAAAGAAGAGGTGGTCCTCTGTAGCTCAGCTGGTAGAGCACGGGGCTTGAAACGCCAGGGTAGTGGGTTCGATCCCCGGGACCACCCATTCACAAAAAAACTGTATGCATGCATGACTGTAAATCGCTTTGGATAAAAGTGTCTGCTAAATGGCATATTATATATTATATTAAGAGCTCTCCAGTAGGTGTACCAAAACATTCAAGGGCCATTTTCTGAAAAGTGGGGTTACAAGTTGATCAACTTTCAAAGCAGAATTACTTTCTCATTGTTCCTCAACTGCAGTGTATTCATATACCATTTTCTAGCTCTGAGTCTCTACTTTAATCCAATGTAAAAAATACATAATTTAAAAATCGGTCACATATGCATACTGCTAATGAATGTATTCTACTGAGGCTGATGTCATGCCATAGCTAGAACTTTATCTAGTTTGT
This sequence comes from Coregonus clupeaformis, assembly GCF_020615455.1. Classification (NCBI taxonomy): domain Eukaryota; kingdom Metazoa; phylum Chordata; class Actinopteri; order Salmoniformes; family Salmonidae; genus Coregonus; species Coregonus clupeaformis. Next base: position 19,234,528 of record NC_059208.1, read on the forward strand.
CTCATCTCAGAAATCTCTTTGAATTGAATGCAACTCAACTGTATTACAGTATTATGAAAAATGCCTGATATTTTCCTGTTTCACTGGGGTAGCAGTGTCCCTATCAGTATCATAGGCACTCTGATTACTAACTCTCCGGTCTATGAATATTTCCATTTTATCTGCATATTTGTGACCGACTGGCTCAATTCGGTCTTTTATGTAGCAACATTTGAAATTGTGTTTTTTACATTGGATAAAAGTAGAGACTCTGAACTAGAAAATGGTATATCGTAGAGTACAGCTGAGGAATGGGAAAGTAATTCTGCTTTGAAAGCTGATAAACTTGTAACCCCACTTTTGAGAAAATGGCTCTTGAATATTTTGGTACACCTACTGGAGAGCTGTGCTTTGTCTACACCCATTCAGCATCGTTCACACCCTCTTAAGCCTTAGCCCCACCCATCTATTTAAGGTTTGACATGTGAGGCCATGTGTAATACAGAGTGAGTACGGTAGTGTACTAAACAACCAAAGCTTTCAAGACAAAAAGCTGGTTTATACTATGTCTATCAACATGTCTGTACACAGTTCTTAACATTCTATTGTTGTCCGACATCAAACTTATCATTGTCGTTATGAAAAAGTGTAAACACAAAAATGGCAGGCTGCATGACATCCGCAGCCTGGTGGTCCAACAAATCATAACTGGTGTATTTTAACACCAATAAACGTATCCCATTTAAAAATGAATTTAGTATATGTCAACTTAGCAAAACAGGCAACTAAAAGCAACTTTCTAAACAATGTATTGGTTAGTTTCTAGCTTGTTAGCTAGTTAGCTAAAGTTAAGTTAGCTGGCTAGACAGTTCAAATAATGACAATATCATATAGCTGACAAGGTCTTAACTTTAGCTAACTTGTATTCCTTATTACAGGAAAACAAACTCACAAGATAATTATTTACAATTTAATGGTTAGCTAATTACAGAAAATAGCTTACGGTTGTGAGTGTGACGAAATAAAAGCAGGGCATTCTACCAGAGAATTTTTGAACACTGTCTCGTTGGCCTAATGTTATATTCTAATTTTAGTTTGGTGCAGGTCATGTTGTTCTTCACATTACCGTCTTTGGTAAACAAACACAATATCAAATCAAATCTAAGTTTATTTGTCACATGCACAGGATACAGAAGGTGTAAATGGTAAAGTGAAATGGTTACTTGCATAGTGTTGTCTTTTGTTTAGACATGTACAGTGGGGAAAAAAGTATTTAGTCAGCCACCAATTGTGCAAGTTCTCCCACTTAAAAAGATGAGAGAGGCCTGTAATTTTCATCATAGGTACACGTCAACTATGACAGACAAAATGAGAATTTTTTTCTCCAGAAAATCACATTGTAGGATGTTTTATGAATTTATTTGCAAATTATGGTGGAAAATAAGTATTTGGTCAATAACAAAAGTTTCTCAATACTTTGTTATATACCCTTTGTTGGCAATGACACAGGTCAAACGTTTTCTGTAAGTCTTCACAAGGTTTTCACACATTGTTGCTGGTATTTTGGCCCATTCCTCCATGCAGATTTACTCTAGAGCAGTGATGTTTTGGGGCTGTCGCTGGGCAACACAGACTTTCAACTCCCTCCAAAGATTTTCTATGGGGTTGAGATCTGGAGACTGGCTAGGCCACTCCAGGACCTTGAAATGCGTCATACGAAGCCACTCCTTCATTGCCCGGGCGGTGTGTTTGGGATCATTGTCATGCTGAAAGACCCAGCCACGTTTCATCTTCAATGCCCTTGCTGATGGAAGGAGGTTTTCACTCAAAATCTCACAATGCATGGCCCCATTCATTCTTTCCTTTACACGGATCAGTCGTCCTGGTCCCTTTGCAGAAAAACAGCCCCAAAGCATGATGTTTCCAACCCCATGCTTCACAGTAGGTGTTCTTTGGATGCAACTCAGCATTCTTTGTCCTCCAAACACGACGAGTTGAGTTTTTACCAAAAAGTTATATTTTGGTTTCATCTGACCATATGACATTCTCCCAATCCTCTTCTGGATCATCCAAATGCACTCTAGCAAACTTCAGACGGGCCTGGACATGTACTGGCTTAAGCAGGGGGACACGTCTGGCACTGCAGGATTTGAGTCCCTGGCGGCGTAGTGTGTTACTGATGGTAGGCTTTGTTACTTTGGTCCCAGCTCTCTGCAGGTCATTCACTAGGTCCCCCCGTGTGGTTCTGGGATTTTTGCTCACCGTTCTTGTGATCATTTTGACCCCACGGGGTGAGATCTTGCGTGGAGCCCCAGATCGAGGGGAGATTATCAGTGGTCTTGTATGTCTTCCATTTCCTAATAATTGCTCCAACAGTTGATTTCTTCAAACCAAGCTGCTTACCTATTGCAGATTCAGTCTTCCCAGCCTGGTGCAGGTCTACAATTTTGTTTCTGGTGTCCTTTGACAGCTCTTTGGTCTTGGCCATAGTGGAGTTTGGAGTGTGACTGTTTGAGGTTGTGGACAGGTGTCTTTTATACTGATAACAAGTTCAAACAGGTGCCATTAATACAGGTAACGAGTGGAGGACAGAGGAGCCTCTTAAAGAAGAAGTTACAGGTCTGTGAGAGCCAGAAATCTTGCTTGTTTGTAGGTGACCAAATACTTATTTTCCACCATAATTTGCAAATAAATTCATAAAAAATCCTACAATGTGATTTTCTGGAAAAAGAATTCTCATTTTGTCTGTCATAGTTGACGTGTACCTATGATGAAAATTACAGGCCTCTCTCATCTTTTTAAGTGGGAGAACTTGCACAATTGGTGGCTGACCAAATACTATTTTTCCCACTGTATATGGGGACTGCGGTGAATGATCCTGAGTTGTTAGCTGCAAGTAGAAATAGGCTGTGGAGAGCACTGAAAGATATGTTTCCAACAAATGTGCATCCTGACAACATTCTGATTGACCCACTAGGACAACAAGAAAATCCGAGAGCCTATGTGTCAAGAGCTCATCAAGTGTGGATAAATATTACCGGAAATGATCCAGATGTGAGTCAAATAGAGCAGTCAATTTTGCGAGCTACATTGCAGACGGGGCTGCCCTCACCAGTAAGGAGCAAACTGGCAGAGGTGGTTGGACTTGGAAGCATGGCAAAAGGTGTCTATACAGATCATATAGCCCATCAAGTGGATCTATACAGGAAAAAGGAACACAACCAGAAAGAACAGGACCAAGAAACTCTCAGAAAACCCAATCAAATACAACTGGTGGAGAATAAGAAGAAGGAGAAGAAATAGGCTTTGGTTATGCAGAATCAGTGTTCACCAAATCAACAATCACTGCTACAGCTTCAACCGAACCAGTTCCAACCGCAATTGTCTCAGCCACCACTAGTGGGACCAGTTGTTTCATATCCATAGCCAGTTTTCCGGACAGACACAGAATTGGAGAGGAAGAGGATGAGAAGGTTTAGGAAGAGGAAGAGGGGGAAGATTTAATCCATACTTCCAGCAATCTTCAGAAGTTTGTTATAATTGTGGACAGGTTGGACACTTTGCCCGTGAGTGTAATGGGCCAGGAGGAAACACCAGAGGAAATTTCAGAGGAAGATACAGGGGACAGTCAAGATCATTTGGAGGACCGGTGAACCCTTATAGGGGCCCGGAGCCAGGATTCTAGAGGTGCCCAGAAGATCCGAAAGGGGGGTGTCAGCTGGTAGCATCAGGACCGGAAAAAGATCCAACAATTGAGGTGAAAGTAAACAACCGACCATTGGAAGTGATGGCGGATAGCGGAGCTGCTTTCACCTGTGTTCGGCCTGAAGATGCTACACATCTCCCTATGTCCAATCGACTGATTCGGACAATCGGATTTGAGGGAGTGAAACAGCTGATTCCTCTTACAGAACCAATTGAGCTCTGCTATAAAAATCAGAAAACTACAATACCCATACTGGTATCGGAACATACACCTATTGCATTGTTGGGAAGAGATGCATTGTGTAGATTGAATTGTACAATAAAATGTACGCCAGAAGGCTGTCTGGTAGAAGTGCCAAAAGAAAAAGTTTACCAATTGTTGATGACGACAGAGATTGACTCTTCTTCAGTATTTTGGATTGGAAATCTCAGTGCAGATTTTTTGATGCCGGCTAAGATATGGGAGAAATTCGTTGTGGCAAACATGCCAAATACGAGGCTTCCTGAATATCCATTTCATTGTACGCTCAAGTATTTCAAGAATGCTGCCCAATCGAACTCAGAGGAATGGTTGAGTCATCAACCAAAGAAAGTTCAACTCAACTCATGTTGCATAATTTTAGGACCACAAGCAGCAGCTATGAAGATAAACACAGACGATTATCTGGATAAAGAATTTGAGATTGAGAAGAGTGTGCCACATGTGACCTTGTTGGTTTCTGAAGACTATGAGCAGAAGCATATAGGAGAAATGATGACAGAAGCAGAGAAAGCTGTTTTTGTACCGATGAAAGAGAATTTGGCGATTTGGAGGAGTGAAGATCAGCGATTTCTCAAAATCATGATTTCGGCTCAAGGACAAGGACAGCCACAAGCTGTACGGATGACACATGAATCTATTTGCAGTGTGAAGATGGATTCAGACCCTATGAAAGAGGAGATGTTGCAACAAGTTCCAGAAGGGTTGTGGTCTCAACACAGTACCGATATCAGCCCAACCGGTGAAAGTTGAACTTCGACCAGGAGCCAGACCTCCTTGGAAGAATCAGTATCCATTGAAAGATGAAGCAATCCAAGGGATCGAACCACAAATTGAAGGACTTTCGAAAGCAGCTGTTTTGAAGACAATAAAAAATCCTCAGAGTAACACGCCTTTGTTGCCTGTGAAGAAACCTGATGAGACTTATCGTGTGATTCATGATTTGAGAGCGGTGAATGAGGTAGTGACTGATTTTCCAGCAGAAGTGCCAGACCTGCATACCTTGTTAGCCCAAATCCCTCCTGATGCGACACATTTCACGGTGTTAGACTTATGTGGTACACATTTTTTAGTGTTCCACTTAGTGTAGAAAGTCAGGGTTTATTTGGGTTCACAAATAATGGACAGTTCTATGAGTACAGTCGATTGCCACAGGGGTTCAAGCATAGCCCTCACATTTATTAATAAAGTACTGAAGGACGATTTGGTAGGGATAGATCAGATATTGCAAAGTACTGTCATTCAGTATGTGGATGATATAATTATCTGTTCACAGAATAAGTAAACATGTCATAAAGACTCAATTAAATTGCTACAGGTATTGGCAGAAAAGGGGCATAAGGTTTCACAGAAAAAGTTGCAATATTGCCAGGAGAAGGTTGTTTATTTGGGTCAGAAAATAACGCATGGACACAGAAGCATTTCGGACAGTCAATTGGAAGCTATTCGTAAGGCTCCGAAGCCTAGAACTGTCAGAGAGATGATGACATTTCTTGGTATTGCTGGTTATTCTTCAGCCTGGGTTGAGGGCTATGCTAGTTTGACGGGACCTTTGAGAGCTATGGTTAAGGATACTGGGAATGGTCAACTCCATAGCAATCTTTCCTGGACACAGGAAGGCCTTGTAGCATTTGAAACAATCAAACAGAGGTTACAAGAGGTGTAGCCGGCGCGGTCTGTCTCTTGCCGACTACTGCGTTGTGTTCCGGTGCACTGAAGACAACACACTGGCGTACTTGAAGGCACTTTATTGTGTACAGCTCTCTCACTCTCTCCCAGCCGAGTACAATGCAGACTGTTCAACATCAAAGAGAGAAAATGTTCAACACTCTACCCTCGACCAGAATCCGCCTCTCCCAGCCGAATACAATGCAGACTGAGAAAAGCACAACATCCCTCCGCATATAACCAACTCTAGAGGGCGCACTTACACAACTAACTCTCCCAATATCTGTAGACTACACGAAATGCTGAACAATACAATATTTTGGTGAAATCAACTCACAAAATAAAATAAAAAATAGAAAATGAACGGTTGCAAAAATCTGTAATTCTTTGACCTGTTACATTCACCCCCTCTTTAATTTCACCAAAATCCTTCACACTTCGAGGGGTGGAAAATAACCAAAAACATATAGAATAAAACTCTTGTCCACTTGGTCCAAGATAGCCCTGGGACTCCATTTCCCATATACAGCGTATAAAGCTACTTACAAAGTAAGTTAAAAGAAAACAGCAGTTGATCAGGCTACTGCCCCTTCTAGTGAATATGATGCCTTATACATCATATGAAATCTTGGAACACTTTCCCTCCATTATGAACATCTCATGACTCAGGTCATACTACTGGTAATAAAGAAAAATATCTTAATCTCAAAAATGTATCTAAAATAAAGAACGGAAAGACAGTGACCTTCTGACTCCTGTAACAAAACCCTTGGTGAGTGGTTTTGCACCATGTTCTCTATCAAGCGATCGACTGCCTTAACAACCCTGCCAGTACGTGTTCTGACAACCTGACTTTCAAACCCTTGTACTTGAGGGGGTATCTGACTATCAATCAGTGTAACAGGTGAATTGACGTCCGAAGACCCTGTCTCATCTAAGTCAGGAACATCAATTGGGGCAACAGAGTCAGTGTCAGTCATGTGCAAATCAGGGGGTCACTGGAATCCGACAAGTCTCTCACAGGTGAGTATTCATTTTCCCCTTGGCCTCTGACCTCTTTAGACTGGGCTCTCGTGGGTGTCAGTTGAACAGACTTCCTGGACAGAGAGTGGGGCATCTCATTCTCCATCTCAGACTCATCAGCTTCTCCAATAGACTCAGAGTCAGAGGATGCGTTTAACCACGAACATGTACGGTCCTCAGAAGCGTCTACTGCTAGGCCACTCAAAGCATCAACAGAAGGAGGCTGAAACTCACTGGCCACATCCGAGGCAGCTCCATTCGTCTCTTCATCGCTTAGTTCTGGCATGGGCAAGAAGCTCACGTCCAACATCAAATTCGATGAACAACTTTTGTTTTCCCACCTTCGTCTCTGACTTTGTAAACGTGAGTCTGAGGGTTCCGGTCTATGATGGTATACATAGTGGCTTCCCACTTATCCGCTAACTTCCTCTTCCCTCTCTCTGCTTTATTAGCTAACAAAACTTCGGTCGCCAACGTTCAAGTGGGTTCCACGAACTCTCTTGTTGTAGCCATCAGCTTGATGTTGCTGTCCTTTCCTCGCATGCTGCTGAGCTATGTCGGCAGCCACATGGAGGTTCGCCATCAGTTTCTCTGCATAGGTCTTATAATTCACCACGACTGGATCCCTCAAGACTTGTTTGAAGACCATGTCTACTGGGAGTCTGGGCACTCGACCATACATCAAATAGAATGGAGGATATCCAGTTGTTTCATGAGTGGTGGCATTATACGCAAAAGTCAAAGTCTGTATCTGTTGGGCCCAGTGTTGCTTAGCTGTCAGGGGGTAGGGCACGCAACATACTGCCAAGTGTCCTATTGAACCTTCGGTTTGCCCATTTCCCATGGGATGGTATGCTGTTGTGTGTGTTTTCTTAATCCCTGTGAGGCTGAGGAGTTCAGCTATGAGTTTGCTTTCAAAATTGGCCCCTTGATCAGAATGTATTCGCTCTGGGGAAACCGTAGATGCAGAATACGTTATCCCATAACTTCTTCGCTATTTGCTTTGCAGTTTGGTTTACGCAGGGAAAGGCATGAGCCAATTTTTGTAAAGTGGTCTGTTATGACTAACACATCGACAGATCTTTGCTTAGAGTCCTCAGCACTCCAAAAATCAATGCACACCAGCTCCATGGGTGCCGAAGTGCGAATGCTCTCCAAGGGAGCTCGGGCAGCTGGTTCAGGGGTCTTTGCAAGGATACAGCGTTGGCAGCATTTCACATATTCCTTGATGTCTCTTCCCATTTGCGGCCAGAAGAAACGCTGTCGGGCGAGGTGTGCTGTCCTAGCCTGCCCTTGATGCCCAGCGAAGTCATGCACACCAGCGAGAGCTTTGGCCTTCAAGCTAGCAGGCAGCACAAACTGATACCTCTTCTCTCTGCTTAATGGGTCTTTGGTTACCCTATATAGGACTCCGTCCTGGACTTTTAGATGATGCCACTGCTTGCACAGTGTCTGGGTCGTAAGAGCTAACCTCCTCCTCCCTCGCCTAGGTGGTGGCTCACCCCTCTGAATGAGTGGCAGGACTTCCTGATAACTGGATCTATTTCCTGGCTGTGCCTCAGCTCGCCGATGGAGAGGGCTGGAAGTGTGTCTTGTTCTGAGGGCACCGCCTGGGGAAGAACATTGAGAAACTGTGTTGCTCTTATCTCTGCTCCCCTTTCCCACTCTACATGAGCTTCACAAGCAGATTTCACATGAGAGGGTTCTTGACTGCCGGCCAGCCTGTCTTGAGTGGGGTCCATAGTTACACAGCACCCTGCATCAAGTGCCTGGAGACACTGGGTCTTACTCCGGAAGAGATCTTGGACTTTCTCCTCTTTGGTTCCCTCCGCCTCGGCCAAAAGACTTCCATAGGGCTCACTGATCAACCTTTGGCTCACTGATTTAGCAAACGGATCTCTACTCAGGGCATCTGCCACAATGTTCTTTACCCCAGGAATGTGTTTGATACTGAAGGTGTAGGGGGGAAAGCTTTGCCACCCACCTCTGTTCGCAAGCGTCAAGTTTTGGTTTGGTCATTATATAGGTCAAAGGATTATTGTCGGTCCACACTGTAAAAGTGTGGCCTTTCAACCAGTGGCTGAATTTTTCACAAACACTCCATTTGAGCGCCAAGAACTCCAGTCGGTGAGCAGGATACCTCTTTTGTGAGCCAGTGAGGGTCTTGCTGGCAAAGGCGATCGGGCGTGCCTTCGTTTCTCCTTCTGGTATCTGGGACAGAACTGCCCCAAGGCCATCAAGAGACGCATCAATGGACAAAACCAAGGGCTTAGAAAAGTCTGGATGGCTAAGGACCACACAATTCAGGAGCTTCTCCTTAAGGGCCGGCGAAAGCGGAATCGCAGTCAAGGGTCCAATCCGCAGGTTTGAGCTTTCTGTAGACTCCCGCATTCTGACTGTACTTCCCGGCCTTTCCTCTCCGTTTCTGGCCAGCTGTGAGAGCAAACAGGGGTTTTGCGATGGAGGAGCAATTTGGTATGTAGTGTTGGTAATAAAATACCATCCCCAGGAACGACTTCACTCTGCGAACTGAAGGAGTGCAGCCATCATCTTCCATCAAGTCCCTCTTTGACATTTTGGTGATGACCTCGACCTTCTCTGGGTCAACAGCAACACCGTCACTGTCAACGATGTGTCCGAGAAACTTCACAGATCTCCGCAACAGATGGCATTTTTTTGGACTCAACTTTAGATTGTGCTCCCGTAGCCTCTGGAAAACAACCTCTAATCTGCTGAGGGCCTGCTGTTCGTTGGGGGCAAATATCAAGAGATCATCTAGGTAGCACAAGAGACTGCTGAAGTTAAGATCGCCAAAGATACTCATCATCATCCTCATGAAGGACGCTGGACTGTTGCAAAGCCCCTGTGGCATTCTGTTATACTCGTGCAGGCCTAATGGTGTTGTGAAGGCGGTATACTTTTTGTCCTCCTCATGCATGGGCAAGTTATAAAATCCAGACGTGAGGTCCATGGTGCTGAATACAGCATTACCGCCAAGGGCAGCCAAGCAGTCCGATTGATGGGGCAAAGGATGAGCATCCTTGATAGTTCTTGCATTCAGCCATCGAAAGTCTGTGCATATCCGGAGGTCGCCATTTTTCTTCCAAACCATCACGAGTGGAGAAGCATATTCACTCATTGATTTCCGTATGATTTCCTGTTCCTCCATCTCGGTGAGAACTTGGCGCAGCTTTTGATAGTGGGCTGGCGGCACTCTGCGATATGGTGTCACGATTCAGACAGACGACCAGAGGACCACAATTGCGTCACACCAGAAAGTTTATTAAACTTAAGGGAAAAGGGAAGTAGGGAGTGAATGAAGGCTCCAGGGGTAACAGGGATCCCGTCCAATGCGCTGGGTCTGTGCCCCTCCCAGTGGCAGCGATGCGTCCTATGAAGCCGGTGGTGGGTGGTCCAGAAGTCCTGGGGGGGGGGGGGGAGACACAGACACAACAGGGCGGAATGAAACCAGGCAGCAGTACAGTTCAAGGGAAATCCAAAATACGTAGTAGCAAGGCAGAAGGCTGGTCAGAGTTACCGGGATTGAAGAGTAGTCAGGAGTCATAATGGCAGAAGCAGGTCTGGATCTCCTGAGGCAGAAGAGTATCCAAAAAACAGGCAGGTCCGGGGTCACAAAACCAGGGTGAGCCAGAAGCGCGAGCAAACAGGTTCCGGGTGTGAGCTTTGCAGACGATCTGACACCGGAGAGCTGAAAGACAGGGCCTTAAATACTGGGAGAGGTTAGTGGGTAATGCAGCGCAGCTGGCAGAGTAATTAGAGCCGAGCAGAGCAGGGACAGGTGGAGCTAGTTAGGCTGAGTAGAGAGAGGGAGGTGAGCAGAGTGGAAGATAGTGGAAACCAATTAAGGTGGTAACCCGGTGGAGTGAGAGGGCTCATGACAGAACCCCCCAAGGGACGGCCCCAGAAGTCCCAAGAGCAACACCACGCCGGGCGGGAGGAGGGGGAGCCGGAGGAGGGCTAGAACTCCTCCGAACGGTCCGAGTGAACGTCCTCATCCTCGGAGGAAGCCGGAGGGCCGTGGTCGGGAGATGGGACAGGTCCCGAGACAGGATCAGGCACAGGACAGGAAGCCGAGCGGGCCGGACGGTTAGGGACCCCTCTGGGGCGGCCCCCTACGGATTGCAGGTTGATCAGGATGCCGTTGGTGGAAAGCGGTGATGAGAGTCCTATCCACAATCCGACTAGCTGGCACCCAGGTCCTTTCCTCAGGTCCATAGCCCTCCCAGTCAATGAGGTACTGGAGACCCCTACCCCTCCGTCTGGACCGAAGCAGGCGGCGGACGGTGTAAACCAGACCACCATCGACGAGCCGTGGAGGAGGAGGACCAGGCGCAGCAGGGACCAGCGGACTCTCATGGATGGGCTTAATCTTAGACACATGGAAAGTGGGGTGCACCCTCAGGGAATTAGGCAGTTGGAGCCGGACAGCAGTTGGGCTAATCACTCTTATGATAGGGAATGGGCCAATGAACCGAGGTGCCAGCTTCTGCGACTCCACCCTGAGTGGCAGGTTCTTCGATGACAACCACACCCTTTGACCAACATGGTAGGTGGGAGCAGGAATTCTCCGACGGTTGGCCCCGGTAGTGTAGCTGGCAACGGACCTGAGGAGTGTGGCTCGGGCTTGTGACCAGGTGCGCGCGACATCGACGGGCAAAAGCAAGTGCAGATGGGCAAGTAACCTCCTCCTCCTGGCTGGCAAATAGAGGAGGCTGGTATCCATAAACACATTGGAAAGGGGACATACCGATGGCAGAGCAGGTCAGAGAATTGTGTGCGTACTCCACCCATGTCAATTGCTGCGACCAGGAGTGGGGGTTGCGTGAAGTCATGCATCGCAGTGCCTTCTCGAGCTCCTGATTAGCCCGCTCTGACTGCCCATTGGATTGGGGATGGAATCCGGAAGTCAGACTGACTGTGGCTCCCAGCAGGTGACAGAACTCCTTCCAAAAAGCGGAGGAGAATTGTGGACCACGGTCAGAAACAACATCCCTTGGCAGTCCGTGGATCCGGAAGACGTGTTCCAGGACCACCTGGGCGGTCTCCTTGGCGGTTGGGAGCTTGGGGAGGGGAATGAAGTGTGCCATCTTGCTGAAACGGTCAACGATGGTGAGAATGACGGTCATGCCACTTGAAGGGGGCAGCCCCGTGACAAAGTCAAGGGCGATGTGAGACCAGGGACGTCTGGGCACAGGCAGGGGCTGCAGCAATCCGGCTGGGGGCTGGCAGGACGACTTGTGTTGGTTGCAGATGGGGCAGGCTTGGACGAATTCCCGTACATCCTTCCTCAGAGAGGGCCACCAGAACCTCTGGGCGAGCAGGTTGTAAGTGCGGGTGGAGCCAGGGTGACAAGCTAGGCGGGAGTCATGTCCCCACTGAATGACCTGGGACCTCAGGTCTTCGGGGACAAAAAGGCGGTCAGCTGGGCAAGTGCTGGGACCTGGCTGGTTACGGAGAGCCTCCAGCACCTGTTCCTCAACAGCCCAGGTCAGAGCTGCAACGATGCAGGGACTTGGCAGAATCGACACAGGGTCCTTGGAGGGGTGTCATCCTTCTGGAATTGACGGGAGAGGGCGTCTGGCTTGGTGTTGCGTGATCCAGGCCGGTATGACAGAGTGAAATTAAACCTGGTGAAGAACAGGGCCCAGCGGGACTGCCTGGAGTTCAACCGTTTGGCCGTGCGGATGTACTCCAAGTTCTTATGATCGGTCCAAACGAGAAATGGAATGGTGGACCCCCTCCAGCCAGTGACGCCACTCCTCCAAGGCAAGCTTCACAGCCAGCAGCTCACGGTTCCTATGTCGTAATTGCACTCAGAGGGGGACAACCGACGTGAGAAAAAGGCACAGGGATGGAGCTTCCTATCCTCCGCAGCCCACTGAGAAATCACAGCACCAACTCCCACATCCAGGCGTCCACCTCCACAATGAATTGCCGGTCCACATCAGGCATCTGGAGGATGGGAGCGGAGGTGAACCTCACCTTGAGGGTACTGAAGGCTTTGTCGGCTGCTGGGGTCCAGGTGAAGGGGTTGCTTGGTGCTGGTTAGAGCAGTGAGAGGGGCAGCAACGGGTACTGTAGTTCCGGATAAACTTCCTATAGAGTTAGCAAACCCCAGAAACTGTTGCAGCTTCTTTCTGTTCTCCGGAACTGGCCATGAAGTGACTGCTGATACTTTGGCAGGATCCATTTGGATACTTCCCTCTGCCACTATGTACCCCAGGAAGGCCACTGTCTTGACGTGAAACTCACATTTCTCTGCCTTGGCGTAGAGGGAATTCTCCAGAAGACGATGAAGGACTTGCTGGACATGGCGGGTGTGTTCAGACAGGTTTCTGGAGTAAATTAAGATGTCATCCAGGTAAACGAAGACAAACTTGTTTAACATGTCCCGCAGTACATCATTCACTAGAGCCTGGAACACAGCAGGAGCATTGGTGAGGCCAAAAGGCATAACCAGATACTCGTAGTGGCCTGTTGGTGTATTGAATGCGGTTTTCCATTCATCTCCCTCCCGGATCCGCACTAGGTGGTAAGCGTTTCTGAGATCCAACTTGGTAAAAACAGTGGCTCCTGGAGCAACTCAAAAGCAGAGGTGAGCAGAGGCAGAGGGTAACGGTTTTTCACTGTGATGTCGTTGAGTCCCCTGTAGTCGATGCAGGGGCGAAGAGATCCGTCCTTCTTCCCCACAAAGAAGAAGCCAGCACCAGCAGGAGATGAAGATGAACGGATTAATCCTGCGGACAGAGAGCCATTGATGTAGTCCTCCATGGACTTTCTTTCAGGAGCAGACAACGAATAAAGACGACCCCCTTGGAGGAGCTGTTCCAGGGGAGGAGGTCGATGGCACAGTCGTGACGGTCGGTGAGGGGGCAGAGATGTGGCTCTTGCTTTGTTAAACACCTCTCTGAGACCATGGTAGCATTCTGGGACATTGGAGAGGTCAGGAGCGGAGTTAGTAGGTACTGGCCGAGGGGGTAGTGCGGCAGCAAGCAGGCAGGTTCGGTGGCAGTCCTCTCCCCACTCCCTGATCACCCCGGTCACCCAGTCGAGCTGAGGGTTGTGCCGGGCGGAGCCATGGGTAACCCAGGATGAGGGGTTGGCCTGGAGAGGGGAGCAGGTGAAACTGGATAGTTTCTTGATGGTTTCCGGACAGACCCATCGAGACCGGGGCCGTGACATGAGTGACCGATCCGAGTAAGTGTCCGTCCAGTGCCCGGGCAGGAATAGGAGGTGTCAAACGGAGGTTCTCCAGTCCCAGTTGGCGTGCCAGCTTGATGTCCATTATGTTGGCTTCGGCGCCAGAATCCACCAGAGCAGCCAGGGTGTGAGTTGAGTCAGAGAGGCGGAGGTGAACTTGCAGCAGGGGTTTGCGGTCGGAGGACTGGATGGTCATTGAACTCAACCGGACTCCCCCCTACGCCCGGTGAGCTTCGGCCCTTTAAAGGGCAGGTTACCACACGATGTCCATCACCTCCACAATAGAGGCAGAGGTTTGAGGTGAAGCGGCGCTGGCGCTCTGCAGGAGTGAGGGAGGCTCGCCCAATCTCCATAGGCTCAGACTGATCAAGCTGACCTGGGTGAGTGGCAGTAGATGACAGGAGCCCAGTCGGATCTCTCCGAATGCCGGTAGTAGGTGGACCTTGGCGCCCCCTCTCACGACGACGGGTCTGTATCCTTCTGTCGATCCTGACAGTCAGTGCGATGGCTTCATCAAGAGTGGAAGGCAGTTCATGGGAGACCAACTCGTCCTTGATATAGTCAGCCAAACTATGGAAGAACGCGTCCACCAACGATGGTGTGTTCCAAGAACTTCGTCTAGCCAGGGTTCGGAAGTCGATGGAATGGTCTGCGACTGTACGTCTGCCTTGTCGAATACTGAACAGTTCACGAGACGCTCTGCGGTGGGTGAATCCAGGTCAAACACCTTCAGCATCTCCTCAGCAAACAGGTCGAAGGTTGCACATGCGGGGGGTTTGACGTTCGAACTCTGCTGTTCCCCAGAGTCGAGCTCGGCCCGTCAGGTGAGTGATGGCATACCCAACTTTAGCCCCTCCGTGGCGAAGGTCCTTGGCTGCAAGGAGAACTGAAGTCGGCAGCTAGTCAGGAATGGCCGGACCTGGGTTGAATCGCCCGTTGAACCGCTCGGGGTTTCCAATCTTGGGTTCCGGAGCAGCGGCTGCAATGACCGGGGCAGGTAACTCGGGGGCTGGGCTGGTGGGCAGACTGGCTGGGGTAAGGTTGGTGAGGAGTTGAATGATCATGGCGAGTTGTTGTTGCTGCTGCTGGAACTGCTGCTCATGCTCATCGGTTTCCATGTCGGGGAAAGTGTGCGCTGAGTCCATAATGGTCAGATCGTACTGTCACGATTCAGACAGACGACCAGAGGACCACAATTGCGTCACACCAGAAAGTTTATTAAACTTAAGGGAAAAGGGAAGTAGGGGAGTGAATGAAGGCTCCAGGGGTAACAGGGATCCCGTCCAATGCGCTGGGTCTGTGCCCCCCAGTGGCAGCGATGCGTCCTATGAAGCCGGTGGTGGGTGGTCCAGAAGTCCTGGGGGGAGACACAGACACAACAGGGCGGAATGAAACCAGGCAGCAGTACAGTTCAAGGGAAATCCAAAATACGTAGTAGCAAGGCAGAAGGCTGGTCAGAGTTACCGGGATTGAAGAGTAGTCAGGAGTCGTAATGGCAGAAGCAGGTCTGGATCTCCTGAGGCAGAAGAGTATCCAAAAACAGGCAGGTCCGGGGTCACAAAACCAGGGTGAGCCAGAAGCGCGAGCAAACAGGTTCCGGGTGTGAGCTTTGCAGACGATCTGACACCAGAGAGCTGAAAGACAGGGCCTTAAATACTGGGAGAGGTTAGTGGGTAATGCAGCGCAGCTGGCAGAGTAATTAGAGCCGAGCAGAGCAGGGACAGGTGGAGCTAGTTAGGCTGAGTAGAGAGAGGGAGGTGAGCAGAGTGGAAGATAGTGGAAACCAATTAAGGTGGTAACCCGGTGGAGTGAGAGGGCTCATGACATATGGAAGACGGAAGGGACGGTCGTCAGTGAGGCGGATCCTATGGGCAAAGCCCTTGGCTTCTCCACAGTCAAGATTATGCTTTGAAAATATATCCTGATATTTCTCCAGCAATGTCACAAGTTGGAGCTTGGTGGAGGGGCTCGCTTCACAATGATCAATGTCGACATTTCCTAGACCAGACTTCTGCAGTCTGTCTTTCAGGTCACCGTTGTTGTCCTGTTTCACATGAGTCACTCCAACAGAGCCAGCATCACTCTGACAGGAACCCTGGAACAGTGTGAGATCTTCAGCTGCAACACAAGTAGAGACGTCCGCAAGCTTGCTGTTCCTTTTCAGTGTGAGTGGTTTGTCTGAGATATTAGTGACTTTCATGGGAGTCCAGCCATCTCCCCATAGCGGTGTTACCACTCTCCCCACCATAATGCCCCGAGGCACACACCTGGAGGTTGTAGGCTCCACCATAACTGTACTCCCAGGTGACTTGGGTATATTACTTGGCAGTCTTCCCCACAGCAGGTACTCTTGTTTGGGAAGGAGAGTCACCGCCTGAGTTAGCTTCACTGTCCCTACTTTTCCTGGGACATCTTCACCCCTCCATCTTGTGAGACTGGTCATCATTTCTAGAAACTGTTCGCCATCTGGAGACCCTTTTGTGTTGCTCGAGATAAGTGTCCAATAACTGTTCTCGTTTTTCAGCTGATGCAGTACATGTTTCAACATGTTGGTGCCTACTATTATGTCGTCTTTCTGACCAGTGATCACCAGAACTGGGACCATGCACTTTACCCCATACAGACTTAGTTCCATGTCATACATGCACTTGGGGCGCACTTGTACTCCTCCACAGCCAACAAGGATGATATGCTGTGAGAGTTCTTGATGTGGGGTCAAGACGCTATCCGATAGTAGTCTCTGCTCTGCCTCTTCACTTATCGTGCAGGCCATTGAGCCTGTATCGAGGAGCCCTTGCAACTGAGCACAGCCATTAACTGTCACCGGTGCGTGAAATAACTCACTGAACGTCTCAACTCTGTGAATATTCTGAACAATTACCGTGCAATTATCAGACATTGCTTTACAGACATTGACATACATTTCCTTCAATTCTTCACTTTTTTCAAGGGTTGAATCTTCAACGCTCACACATCCCCTTTCCGTATGTGAGCTATCTAGTTTAAACTGGCTCCAACTTGCTCAGAGTTAGGTGGTGTGTGCGCTAACTGTGGCTGAGCGTTAATTCTTGGCCGGCGCTGTTGGCATTCTCTCTTCCAGTGGCCGGGCTTGTAACAGCCCATACAGAGGTTCGCCTGTCTACAGTGTGCAGTAGTTGAATGTTCGGCAGACTGACAGACTTTACATCTACTCTGAACAATGGCTGCTGGCCCCCTGCTTGGTGGCACGACTGCTGTTGTGTGTGCCGTCTGCTCTAGCACACGGTCCAGCAAGCCAATGAGAGACTGCATGCAGATGCTCTCTGTCTGAGGAGAGGATGGAAGCCCCATTGCCTTTGGGTAACCAGTAAGGTCTGTTGGGTTTTCAGCAGCGACTGTCTCTGTGGTTAATGCCTGAGCATGTGCACCAATGTTCTTTGGCCGATAAGATTTGGCTTGACACATTGTTCTAGCCTCTCTCTGATGTTCAACGAGGTGTTCATGAATCTCATTTGCTGTCCACTTTTCAGCTGTTTTGCACTTTAGGACACTTGTAAGAGCGGGGTCGGGACAGTGTTTCACCAGCATCATTGTGACTTCGTGAGAGGGGTCCTCAATGTTTCGCCCCTGCCTTCTCAGACACTCATCTGCGACATCCACAGCCTTGTTCAAGCGTATCCAATAGTCCATGGGACTTTCTCCAGCCAGAGGAAGTGTGTTATAGAAATCTGCTAAAGGCATAGAGGAGTAGGTTAACTCACTGAAATGTTGTTTCAGAATATCAAAGACGAGCTTGGAGTTCTCAGCTGGCTGCAGCGATGGCATACTGCGCAGGGTAACTTTAACAATGTCTCTAGCCTTTCCCATTAGTCTTGACATTATCTCCTGGGAGTGCTCTTGCGGGTGTACACCCCTCTTATTCAGGTAAACGCTCATAATCTCTTTCCCACTCATGCACTGTGTGTTTGTCTGTTCCATCACCCCTGAAGTACGGCGGCTCTTTGACATCTGTCTTCATGACTAATTTTACTCCTGTCATGTTCAAATCAGACTGTCCATATCCTAAGTTCAGGCTAGGCGTAGGAGTGGTTTGGTTATCTGCACTACCAACAGATCTCTGTAATTGGCTAGCAATGTTCTCTCCTATTTCATGAGCTAACTGTGTGATGAGACTCCCTAGGTCTGCAGAACTCACATGTGAACTAGACACTGGCTGACCGTGGAGAATGTTCATCTGTTTGGGTGTGAGTGTATGAAAATGCAGGACAGCCCACTGAACTAACGCTGCTTGCAATGTCTGGAGCATCTCTTAAGCTACTCATGTGTGGTGCGGGGGAATATTCATCAGTGCGTAAGCGTGTGGACGAGAGTACAGGTCTGCCTAGTATACCAGCACCCCTAACCGGCGTGCTCTCCACCATACTCATAAACCTGCCCCTCCCCAGGCTTACCCCTGCAGCATCTCCAACACTAAATGGTGTCTGCGCATCCTTACCATCAGCCATTTTTTTTTTTTTAAATAGAAAGTTGTAATAGACTATGGTAATGATATGTGAATCACCAGAACATGTGAATATGAAAAAAAAATTGTAAAATGATAGAAGTAGCTGAGGTAAGCAATTAAGAGCTACAATTTACACATTAATGTTTGCCCTTATACTTGTAACGTTCCGAAGAGGTTCCTACTCGTCACAGCAACCACCGGCGATCACCCTGGCGATGATCTGAAGCGAAGATAATCCGGGTCACGGCACCAATGTAGCCGGCGCGGTCTGTCTCTTGCCGACTACTGCGTTGTGTTCCGGTGCACTGAAGACAACACACTGGCGTACTTGAAGGCACTTTATTGTGTACAGCTCTCTCACTCTCTCCCAGCCGAGTACAATGCAGACTGTTCAACATCAAAGAGAGAAAATGTTCAACACTCTACCCTCGACCAGAATCCGCCTCTCCCAGCCGAATACAATGCAGACTCAGTATAATCACATTCAAAAATACAAGGAATAAAATACAACATCATTGGAAAATAAACATTGCATCTGGTGTATATCTTATGTATGTGTCATATTCATGTTATCTCTGCCAAAAACTCTGAGCTTTTAGCCTTTATATTAATACTGTGCAACATGACATAAACCATCTTTCAAACAGGTAATACATACAGTAATATGCACGAAGCAACATGTAATCCTTCACATTTGAGCTTTTCAGTGCCATTAAACACTAATCAATACATGAAAACATTTTAAATGAACACATTTTTAACCTGATATAGGGAATACATACCTGTTCAACATCAAAGAGAGAAAATGTTCAACACTCTACCCTCGACCAGAATCCGCCTAACATAAAAAGAACAACGTGAGCTTCGTCACAAGAGGATAGAATGATGATTGCTAACTTACAGCTAAACAGAACACGAGGTTAGCTAAGTTAGCAATTTCTCAACTCTCAAAAATGGCTATATTCACGACACAGCTTGATTAAATGTACGTACACTCATCATATAATATACATACAAGTTACTATGTGCACTGAAACGTTTTAGTTTTAACAGGTATATCAAGTTTATGTCACGCCGAAGTGAACACGTACCTCTCCCAGCCGAATACAATGCAGACTGAGAAAAGCACAACATCCCTCCGCATATAACCAACTCTAGAGGGCGCACTTACACAACTAACTCTCCCAATATCTGTAGACTACACGAAATGCTGAACAATACAATATTTTGGTGAAATCAACTCACAAAATAAAATAAAAAATAGAAAATGAACGGTTGCAAAAATCTGTAATTCTTTGACCTGTTACAGAGGCACCTGCACTCACACTACCAGACTCCTCTAAGAATTTCTTGCTATATGTGTCTACTTCTACTGGAGGTAAATATGCTTGTGCAGTTCTTTGTCAGCCGACAGGTACAGGGACGAATCCTCAACCTATTTCCTACTACTCTACTGCCTATTCAGAAGTAGAACTAGGGCTACCACTGTGCTATAGAGCAATGGTGGGAGTATATTTAATGTATGACAAAGCATCATCTGTTACGATGGGTTACCCAGTAACAATCCTTACCCATCATAGTCTCAGAAATCTTCTGAACTATGGAAAATATACATTGACTATGCCTACGCTCAGAGACTATCATAGGCTCTTAGAGCAAGAAGATGTCACCCTAGTGAGGTGTGATACGGTGAATCCAGCTGAGAATTTGCCAACTTCAGAGGATGGTGAGCCACATGATTGTGTTCAAGAAGCAGATAAATACTTGAGGCTTAGATCAGATTTGTAAGCCCTTCCATTACGTGAGGCAGACCTGGAGTATTGGACTGATGGGTCTTGTTATCGTGTGGGAGATAAATTGTGTGCTGGCTATGCAGCAGTTAATCCAAGGAACTGGATTTGTTGTTGAAAAGGCTGAAGTAATACCACAGCCTGCGTCCGCACAACTTGCTGAACTTGTGGGGCTAACAGAAGCGTGTTTGTTAGCAGAAGGAAAGCGAGTGACGATATATACTGATTCTGCATATGCACATAGTGTATGTCATTTGTTTGGAGCAGTGTGGAAAGGTCGAGGGTTTAAGAAAAACGGATGGTTCTCCAATACAACATCATGCGCAAATAATGAAATTGTTGCATGCTATGATGAAGCCTAAAGAGATAGCGATAGCTAAGTGTGCAGCTCATAAAACAGATGTGTCAAAAGTCACACAAGGGAATAAAGCTGCTGATGAAGCTGCAAAAGCCATCACAGGAGTGGACAAATTGGGCAAGGTTTTTCTGGTCACTCATAGAGTGGACTTGGAAGACCAAATTACGCTTAAGGATGTGATTTTGATACAGGAAGCTGCTTCTACGATTGACAAACAGTTGGTTATCGACTTTGTTGATATGATAAAAACCAGTTGAAAGGAAAATATATATGTTGGTGGTTGTAGATAGATTTTCACGATGGCCGGAGGCATGTCCAACCAAGCGAAAAGGCGCTAAGTGGGTTGCCAAGTTTTTGTGTAAAGAAGTCATAAGCAGGTGGGGATTTCCCGATCGAATATCCTCAGATAATGAGAAAGAGTTTTGTGGATAAATCATTGAAATTGATTTTTAAAAAATTGGGGAAAAAAGTCAGATCAAAACGTTACGAATACTAGGGTTGAAGTAACTCTAGGAAATTTTGAATATCTGATTGTGCGATAATTTTCAAATTTCTTTGCATATTGTTGTGATATTTCTTGTTTTCTTATGAATCAAAGGGGGGAAATGGAATGTGATTCATTTATATATATCATTTTTATATATTATTTTTGATATTGATGTTTTAATTTTCATGTGTTGCTTTGCAAAAGATACTGGTTGGTGTTTTCTTTTCTTCCAGAAGCATATGGGGAATGTGTAGAGTGGGATTCAAATACTCAAACATGGACAATATGAATGGACTGGAGGAAGTTGAACAAGGACGGTGTGGAAATGTTCAGATTCCATCATCGACGTTGCATTGAAAGTCGACACTGCTGAGGAGCTGCAGTGTAGTGGACTACATTCCAGTGTCTGCAATGATATATAGACATATTTGCATGTGTAATACATAATTTGTGTCATATTCTTTCTGTATAAATTTTTTGAAGAATTATGTTTTCTGTTGTTGGGTACATGTGGGGACCTCAGATGTTTTTGTTTTTTTCTACGCTTAGGGATATTGGGTCTAGGCAGGGACAGAGAGAATCCACAGGAGGGTCCGATGGGTCGACCAGCCTGAATGTGGTGTCACGCCCTGGCTCTGGGGACTTATATGTTGAGCCAGGGTGTGGATTGTCTATGTTGTATTTTCTATGTTATGTTCTAGATCATGTAGATCTATGTTGGCCAGGGTGGTTCCCAATCAGAGGCAGCTGATTCTCGTTGTCTCTGATTGGGACCCATACTTAGGCAGCCTGTTTGGCATAGCTATTTGTGGGATCTTGTTCCGTGTAAGGTTTGTATTTGTTAACCTTGGACTTCATGTATCGTTTATTGTTTTGTTCGTGTGGTACATCTAATAAATAGAATGTACGCATATCACGCTGCGCCTTGGTCCGTTGTGTATGACGATCGTGACAGAAGATCCCACCTCGACTGGATCAAGCAGCGTGACGAGGAGAGAGGATGGACTTGGGAGGAGATGAGTGCAAGTCTGGCAAGAGGGATGAAGGCCTTGAGCACGGGGGAGAGACACCCCCAAGAAATGTTTAGGGGGGGGCACATGGCATGGACGACAGGGCTGCTGGAGGCAGATAAGGGGCGAGTTTGTGGACGAGGAGAGAAGGCCACCGGGGTACGGGAGCCATTGGTGATTAGAGGGAAGGAAAGTGTAGAGGCACGGCGAGAGGTACTGAAGTGTGTTGCCAGTCCGGTCCGGCCCGTTCCTGATCCCCGTACAAGCCTGTGATGCACGTCGCCAGCCCGGCCCGGCCTGTTCCTGCCCCTCGCACCAAGCCTATGTTGCGCGTCGCCAGCACGGCTCGGCCTGTTCCTGCCCCTCGCACCAAGCCAATGGTGCGCGTCGCCAGCCCGGCCCGGCCCGTTCCTGCTCCCCGCACCAAGCCAATGGTGCGCATCGCCAGCCCGGCCCGGCCCGTTCCTGCCCCTCGCACCAAGTCAATGGTGCGCGTCGCCAGCCCGGCCCGGCCCGTTCCTGCTCCCCGCACCAAGCCTATGGTGCGCGTCGCCAGCCCGGCCCGGCCTGTTCCTGCTCCCCGCACCAAGCCTATGGTGCGCGTCGCCAGCCCGACCCGGCCTGTTCCTGCTCCCCGCACTAAGCCTATGGTGCGCATCGCCAGCCCGGCCCGGCCTGTTCCTGCTCCCCGCACCAAGCCTATGGTGCGCGTCGCCAGCTCAGCCCGGCCTGTTCCTGCTCCCCGCACCAAGTCTATGGTGCGCGTCGCCAGCCCGACCCGGCCTGTTCCTGCTCCCCGCACTAAGCCTATGGTGCGCGTCGCCAGCCCGGTCCGGCCCGTTCCTGCTCCCCGCACCAAGCCAATGGTGCGCGTCGTCAGCCCGGTCCGGCCCATTCCTGCTCCCCGCACCAAGCCAATGGTGCTGCGTCGTCAACCGGTCCGGCCCGTTCCTGCTCCCCGCACTAAGCCAGTGAGTGCGCTTCATCAGCCCGGTCCGGCCCGTTCCTGCTCCCCGCACCAAGCCAGTGGTGCGCTTCGTCAGCCCGGTCCGGCCCATTCCTGCTCCCCGCACCAAGCCAATGGTGCGCTTCGTCAGCCCGGTTCGGCCCGTCCCTGCTCCCCGCACCAAGCCAATGGTGCGCGTCGTCAGCCCGGTCCGGTCCGTCCCTGCTCCCCGCACCAAGCCTGTGGTGCGCGTTGTCAGTCCGGCACAGCCCGTGCCCGTTTCACCGGTGCCTGGTCAGGTATCGGTCAGCTGCTCCACTGCGGAGCCAGAGCAATCCACTCCACCGGTGTCCAGTCCAGCTCCGGCCAGCGGGACCAGACCAGGGGCGCTACGGGGGGGTAGCGAGAGAGTGGTGGTCACGCCCGGAGCCGGATCCGCCTCCGAGGCGGAATGCCCACCCGGTCCCTCCCCTGTTGGTTGTGGTTGGCGCGGTCGCAGTCCGCGCCTTTGGGGGGGTACTGTCACGCCCTGGCTCTGGGGACTCTTATATGTTGAGCCAGGGTGTGGATTGTCTAAGTTGTATTTTCTATGTTATGTTCTAGATCATGTAGATCTATGTTGGCCAGGGTGGTTCCCAATCAGAGGCAGCTGATTCTCGTTGTCTCTGATTGGGAACCATACTTAGGCAGCCTGTTTGGCATAGCTATTTGTGGGATCTTGTTCCGTGTAAGTTTTGTGTTTGTTAACCTTGGACTTCACGTATCGTTTATTGTTTTGTTCGTGTGGTACATCTAATAAATAGAATGTACGCATATCACGCTGCGCCTTGGTCCGTTGTGTATGACGATCGTGACATGTGGATGGGTTTTTGATGGTATTTTGTTTTCTGAGGCTTTCATGTGTATTCGATTGCATCATAGCTTAAAATGCATTGATAACGATTTATAAATTGATCTGGAGTACTTAGGTGGTCGCCTGGGGCAGAGGGGCCGTGAGAGAATTTTACTGTCTTGATTGATTGATGGATATTTGGAAAGAAAGCTGCCAGACAGGTATTTCGCTCTTACACTCCATAACAATTTGTTTACACTTCATAAAAATGTGTTCACACTCCATAAACTTGGATTTATTGCTAAAGTTACACAAGATTTGTCATAATCCTATTATTTTAGTTTTCAAGACTTAATTAGTCTCGAAGGGGGGGAATATGTAGTATCTGAACATTTATAGCTTTGGCTGAGGTTTTCATATTGTTGGTTAAATGGACTCTACTTTGCTTTGCTGAAACATCTGAAGTATTACTATAGGGGCCCCCTAAGACAGAGGACATTGGGATATGTGGAGGCCAGGGATTGGTCTATTCAAAACACGCCATCTTATGTTACATAGGATATATGCCATGTTTGAACAAAGGGACGAAGAGAGTGATCATATTTGAGATTGGGTTTGTTGCTCTCCAGATTCTGCAGAAGTCTGTAAATTGATGCTGAAATATTTTGATATAATAAACCTTTATAATCAAAGTACAGTGTCAGCGGATTCCTTATCAACACAGCATTGCAGCATCGTTCGGCCACCACACTCTCAACCAGCGTCATGAGGTAGTCAACTGGAATGCATTTCAATTAACAGGTGTGCCTTCTTAAAAGTTAAATTGTGGAATTTCTTTCCTTCTTCATGTATTTGAGCCAATCAGTTGTGTTGTGACAAGGTAGGGGGGGTAAACAGAAGATAGCCCTATTTGGTAAAAGACAGAGTCCATTTTATGGCAAGAACAGCTCAAATAAGCAAAGAGAAACGACAGTCCATCGTTACTTTAAGACATGAAGGTTAGTCAATGCGGAAAATTTCAAGAACATTTAACATTTCTTCAAGTGCAGTCGCAAAAACGCGCTATGATGAAACTGGCTCTCATGAGGACCGCCACAGGAAAGGAAGACCCAGAGTTACCTCTGCTGCAGAGGATAAATTCATTAGAGTTAACTGAACCTCAGATGGCAGCCCAAATAAATGCTTCACAAAGTTCAAGTATTAGACACATCTCAACATCAACTGTTCAGAGGAGACTGCGTGAATCAGGCCTTCATGGTCGAATTGCTGCAAAGAAACCACTACTAAAGGACACCAATAATAAGAAGAGACTTGCTTGGGCAAAGAAACATGAGCAATGGTCATTAGACCGGTGGAAATCTGTCCTTTGGACTGATGAGTCCAAATTTGAGATTTTTGGTTCCAACCTCTGTGTCTTTGTGAGACGCAGAGTAGGTGAACAGATGATCTCCACATGTGTGGTTCCCACCGTGAAGCATGGAAGAGGAGGTGTGATGGTGTGGGGGTGCTTTGCTGGTGACACTGACTGTGATTTATTTCGAATTCAAGGCACACTTAACCAGCATGGCTAACACAGCATTCTTTTAACAGGGCACACCTGTTAATTGAAATAAATTCCAGGTGACTATCTCATGAAGCTGGTTCAGAGAATGCCAAGAGTGTGCAAAGCTGTCATCAAGGCAAAGGGTTGCTATTTGAAGAATCTCAAATATGAAATATATTTTGATTTGTTTAACACTTTCTTGGTTACAACATGATTCCATTTCATCGTTTTGATGACTTCACTATTATTCTACAATGTTTCTTTGCCCATGTGAGAAGTATATTTTGCCACACAACTTCATCTAAAATTGTTGAATGAGTTTCCTGTAACAATTGATATTATATTCCTTCTCTTTTAGCCAGGTAAATACTGATCGTCTTTTCTTATTATCTGCTAAGCCATTACAATTATAACTGGCTATACTTATTTCAACATTTACCATAATGAGATACAAGTTTCAATTCTATTTATCATAATATATGTTTGTAAACTTACCATTAAAAAGTACCATAATGATTGAGTGTCCATAGAGATGTACCATGATATTTGCATTGCTACTAAGTAAACCTCCAATTGTTTTAGACCATTCCACCCATAAAACCTCCCCCATCCCAAGTTGGGTTATCGTCCTAGTGACCGGCAGACCAACCACGTCCCCCTGGATCCCAGGGCCCCCGAGAGACCGGGACCCATCCTTCAAAAAGAGCACACAGTGCCACCCACAGAACAGAAGTAGATCAACCGCCAAAAGTATTTCCAACGCCCTCACCTCGACTGTATTATATACAGTTCTTAAAAATATATACACAGTTCATTCGGAAAGTATTCAGAACCCTTGACTTTTTCCACATGTTGTTACGTTACAGCCTTATTCTAAAATTGATTCAACTGTTTTTTTTTCTCACTCATCAATTTACACACAATACCCCCATAATGACAAAGCAAAAACCGTTGTTTAATTTATTTGTTTTATAATAAACTGAATTATCACATTTACATAAGTATTCAGACCCTTTGCTCAGTACTTTGTTGAAGCACTTTTGGCAGTGATTACAGCCTCAAGTCTTCTTGGGTATGACGCTACAAGCTTGGCACACCTGTATTTACTCCAGAGATGTTCGATTGGGTTCAAATCCGGACTCTGGCTGGGCCACTCAAGGACATTCAGAGACTTGTCCCAAAGCCACTCCTGCATTGTCTTGGCTGTGTGCTTCGTTGTCCTGTTGGAAGGTGAACCTTCGCCCCTGTCTGAGGTCCTGAGCGCTCTGGAGCAGGTTTTCATCAAGCATCTCTCTGTACTTTGCTCTGTTCATCTTTCCCTCGATCCTGACTAGTCTCCCAGTCCCTGCCACTGAAAAACATCCCCACAGCATGATGCTGCCACCACCATGCTTCACCATAGGGATGGTGCCAGGTTTCTTCCAGACGTGACGCTTGGAATTCAGACCAAAGAGTTCAATCTTGGTTTCATCAGACCAGGGAATGTTGTTTCTCATGGTCTGAGTCCATTAGGTGCCTTTTGGCAAACTACAAGAGGGCTGTCATGTGCCTTTTACTGAGGAATGGCTTCCATCTGGCCACTCTACCATAAAGCCCTGATTGGGGGAGTGCTGCAGATATGGTTGTCCTTCTGGAAGGTTCTCCCATCTCCACAGAGGAACTCCAGAGCTCTGTCAGAGTGACGATTGGGTTATTGGTCACCTCTCTGATCTAGGCTCTTCTCCCTTGATTGCTCAGTTTGGCCGGGGGGCCAGCTCTAGGAAGAGTCTTGGTAGTTCCAAAACTTCTTCCATTTAAGAATGATGGAGGCCACTGTGTTCTTGGGGTCCGTCAATGCTGCAGACATTTTTGGGTACCCTTTCCCAGATCTGTGCCATGACACAATCCTGTCTTAGAGCTCTACGGCCAATTTCTTCAAACTCATGGCTTGGTTTTTGCTCTGACATGCACTGTCAACTGTGGGACCTTATATAGACAGGTGTGTGCTTTTCCAAATCATGTCCAATCAATTGAATATACCGCAGGTGGACTCCAATCAAGTTGTAGAAACTTCTCAAGGATGATCAAAGGAAACAGGATGCACCTGAGCTCAATTTTGAGTCTCATAGCAAAGGGTCTGAATACCTATGTAAATAAGGTATTTCTGGTTTCTATTTGTAATAAATGTGCAAAAATTTCTAAAACCTATTTTTGTTTTGTCATTATGGGGTATTGCGTGTAGATTGATGATTTTTTTTTTGTTGATCCATTTTAGAATAAGGCTGTAACGTAACAAAATGTGGAAAAAGTCAAGGGGTCTGAATAATTTCCAGATGCAATATAAATCAAAATATTGCGTATCTTAATTTCCACAATTAACTAATAATATGCATAATAATGTAGGCAGTACATGTGAATGATTGTTACCTATAACCAGGATTGCCATTACAAAAATTACATTTTTGTCAAGCAATTGTTATTTTAGCAACCAATTATTGTGATTCATCCTATAATGTCCCTAACATCATTACCCCATAGCAACAGATGTGGTATACATACATACACACACACACACACACTCATACACACTCCCTACCCTTCTCCCACAAACAACCACAAGCTCAGATGTTCAACAGTTGTTCCATCCCCGAGCCCAACTCAAGAAAGGACTTGATATGCGAATGCATTTACAGTTGTAGCTGTTTGAGAAGGCATGCAAAATTGAGCAAGAATGGGAAGATTTGATTAACCAATGTCAAGTCCTAGCTGATGGAACACACACACGCTGGTCCCCCGTTGTGACCATTTTCCCAAGCATCTCTGTGCAGTCAGACCTTTGATTATTTTGTGCCACCAGGGCCACAATCATTTGCCCCCTCTCTGATTATCTGAGTGTGACCCCCTCCCCATGGGTTACTACAGCTAGTGTTGCCAGCACTGCCACTATCTGGGTGGCGGCACCCCACCGGAATCCCCACCGGCTAGGTACAAGGTCATCAAAGTTCTCATAAGCAGCTTTGAGAAATTCCTTGTATATTATGCTAACCCATCCAGGGGCTTTGGCTTTGTAGGACCAACCTTGCCAAGCAGGCTCAGAATCTTGAGGGGGCGGTGCTGCTTTAGTGGGTCTGTCCGCATTTATCTTTCTGTCTTGGCTGCGTATAGGCTACTTGCAGTAGGCCTATAAAACAGATGAGGACATCTTCTTAGTGTATGGGTCACTCAGGTGGGTGTCTAGGGTATAGGGTAGGGGATTGTTCCATCATGATAGGACAATAAATAAATCAACTACATTTATAATTTATTTAAAAATGTATACCCCATATCTGAACAAATTTGAAAGCTCTCTCTGTCACAACTCCTGCTCGCAGACACACATAGGCTCTGGCATTAGCAACGATTTTCCTTTTTCACTCACTTAACTCCACACTTTTCCAAACACAAAAACACACACCCCACCTTCCATCACAATACACCCACACATACCCACATACTGTGCCTTCCATGTCCTCTGTTTGCTGTGTTTTTATCCCTACCATCTTGATTTCTACCTAATTTCGGGCTTTTGAGTACTTTTGTGTTCCAGTTCCTTATATTTGAAGATGTATTATTTCAATAATTATCCTTTCTTCTAAACGCTGTCTTTTATCTATTTATAAATACTATAAATAGAAAGTCGAATTAGAATTATTTGACAACATTCCCTATCTTGAATGGTACAGTGTATTTGTAGTTTATTTCTTTATCAATTGTTGTATTATATTGTTTTCCTATTGTTTTTTAATACAAAACCTACCATGGATAGTATTGGGTGTTCCATTATTCGACTCCTCTATGGGAACTTTGTAATATCTAGAATAGCCATGGAGTAGTCTTGGTATCTCGGAACAATTGGTTATCAATATGCAGTTTATCAACTACGAGAGCTACACATTTCCCTTTTAATCTATTCACCTTGAAGAGTGGGTTCAGAACTTTGCGCCGTTCTGCACTTTCTTTAGGGAACTGATCATTCATGCCTATTTTCGTGCCAGCGAGTCTTTTATCCAGGCTTTTAACTATTGTTTTATCTTTAAAGAATGCAAATTTGGCAACGATTGGGCGTTCATATCTCTGTCCTCTCTGTCCTAAACGGTGTACACATTCAAGTTTGATTTTGTCTACAGTATCGCCTGGGATCTGTAGCGTTGTAAGAAATCATTTTTTCACCACACTTTCAGGATCTTTAATCTCTTTTTCTTTGATACCAGTAAGTACCAGATTTTCTCTCATAGATCTAGACTGTATTTCAAGTAATGCTTCTTTCAGAAACATGTTCTCCTTTTTAAGGTCTTCAACGTCCGTTTCAATCGTATTGACTGTCCTTTTAGTTTGTTTGTTCTTTCTCCATTGTCGCAGCTTTTTCGTCACTCATTTTGAGGCTCGACTTCAACTCCTTTATATCTTTACTGACTAATTCAAGTATGCCCAGTTTATTATTTATTGACTTTAGCAAGTCGGTTTCTACACTTAACATTCCCAGTGGTGAAAAGCATAAATCGTCTGTGTCTGTCAAAAAGTCTCATTTTCTTTTGGGGATTGGTTCTCCATGCTTACTCTCCGACATGCTTGGGTGTTGATTGTATTGGTGATATCGGTCGATTCATTTCTCTAGCCTTATCATTTGTTTTGTGTTGTTATCCAGATTGAAGGTTATTTCCCACGAGTATGTGGAGTGAGGTGCTAATATTTAGTAAAACTTACAGATATAGAATATTAAGCTTTTATCTTTAGGCATTCTGCACCGCTGTGTTCAGTCCGCCATGACACCTTTGTTGGCTTTGTCATAACAGCTGACATAACTTGTCATAGCCTGTCATAATATGGTCATAACACTGTCATGACACATATATTTAGATCTGTTGTGGCATATATTGTGTTATTTTATGGCTAGTTATGACCCACAAAATCTACCACAGTCAATGATATTGACACTCCCTCAAGTTATAAACCCATGTTTAGTACAACAATACTGTCATTTTAGGACACATTCTGATCGAGGTTCTAGGAACTGGGAAAAAAGGCATAGAGACACATTATATATTTGTCACAAGGTAGAAGGTGACAGGTTCTAGGTCTGGGTTGAGTGAAGCAGAGGCAGATAATGAAGGGACCGTTTTTTTACATTCATTAAGGCATGGTTTTCCATATTTAGAAGGAGTACGTCCTCGTACTTGAAAGCGCATAAAAACACTGCAAAACACATTCCATTATAGATTTCACACAGTTAGAAAAAGCTAATGTGTCACACAAAACTCCCGCATATTCTGAAATACACAAACAGGTCCCCTTGTGAATACACTGCTCCAATACCTGCTTGCAGCTCTCCCACATGGTGTCCTGCGGTAGCCAGGGCCATTTGATCTTTTGCCATCCCCCGCCTCCTCATCACCTGGTCGACCTGGGTCATAAGGCTAGTGGTAGCCCCACTCCTTCACTGGGCTGGCATCCTGAGTGCCAGGCAACGATAGGTGTGACATCCAGCCCCTGCCCGTCCCGGTCACCTCAGCCCAGCCGCTCACTCACTTTGAGTCCAGCTGTTGGCAGCCCCCACAGCAGTGTTCCCCTGTCCTCTTGGCTGGCACGTCCCCCTCAGCCTCACCAGGCCACACACATCCAGCCATGTCCTTAAAGCTGCCCAGCCTTCGACCATAGGGCACCTTAACATGCCCCAGGCCAGTTTGGTCATACATAGTCTTTCAGAACAGCAGGGGATGGCTTCCTCTTCTGCCCCAACTACCCCCAGAACCACCCACGGGAGAGACGGCAGAACCTGGGAGAACATAGAACAGTAAAAGTAAAACAAAACGGTCTGAATCAATAGTTAGTCCATAGCTAATAGTTTGATATACTTTACTCAACACACACCAATTCAGGAAATGAGACACTTCTTGGAAGAGTTGCTGTGAGATTGGAGTCCCCTGTCATTCCTCGCACGCACGCACGCACACTCGCACGCAAGCATGCACGCACACACACACACACACACACACACACACACACACACACACACACACACACACACACACACACACACACACACACACACACACACACAGAGGCAGCCCCCCCACCACACACTCCCATCAGAAATGTGTGAGGTGTCAATTCCCAGAGGACCTGCCCCTTCCGTTTCCACCCAGCCACGTAGTAATTACATTGCTTGTTTTCATTGGCCCCCAGTCTTTCAATGGAGTCATTAAACCAGCCACCTGAGGTGAACAAGTCTCCCTTCTGGTGACATTTGTCAGGTATTGATGACACACTATGCCAGGGAATAAACTGTGTTATGACACATTTCCTTTTGTTTCCAGTTTCTCTTCTGTACTGTAGAAAACGTCCAGATGGTGTTCAATCAGTGTAACTAGATCTCTCTCTCTCTCTCTCTATATATATATATATATATATATATATATATATATATATATATATATATATATATATATATATATATATATATATATATATATATATATATATGTGTTTGGAAACATCAAGGTTAGGAAGCAGCCAAATCCAAAACTAACAGGGACTTTGTACCAAGCCAGGATGTCAAAGCGTGAATCAACTCTGAATCTAGTTACATGTCAAAAAGTATATATATATGATATATATATATATGATTTTCTTTCTCTCTCTAAAGGAGTTGGTAACCCATGTAACTAGATTCAGAGTTGATTCACGCTTTGACATCCTGGCTTGGTACAAAGTCCCTGTTAGTTTTGGATTTGGCTGCTTCCTAACCTTGATGTTTCCAAACACATATGTTTCCTGTTTTATTGTGTTGAACCCTCAGTGTTTCACAGCACCTACTACTCTACTTAATGCAGGAAAAACCACATAGAAATAAACATCAGAGCAGCTGGGAAGTCAAGCGGCATTCACCATTTTCTCTTCTTATCTCAAAAGTCCCATATGTTTCAGTCGTATGCCTTGAATTTAAAGGAAGGGGATAACATTGTTTTAATAACACATAAACAATGTTCGCTCACTGTTTACAACATCCAGACACATCAATCAAAACGGGCGGCAGGTAGGTAGCCTGGCAGGTAGGCGCGTTGGGCAAAGTAACCAAAAGATTGCCGGATCGAATCCCCGAGCTGACAAGGTAAAAATCTTTCACTCTGCCCCTGGGGAGACCAGAGATGAGAGAGAGGGCTAATGGCTGAGAGTTATAGCATGTTGGTTGTTGCTGAGACATTTGGTATGTACTGTGTAGTTGTTGCTGTGAGAGCTGATTGTAATGTTTTGTGTTAGTTTGTTACTCAGAGAGTTTCTTTAATGTCCTGAGTTAGTTTTTTTTTCTCAGGTTTTGTTGTGAACCAGTTTGTGTTATTCTGTTTCATTTGTTCCCAGGGGGGGAAGGGGAAGGCACCTAGGGAGTGCTTAGGCAAGAGGCCCGCGGGCATACATTACCCGTAGAAGTTAACTGTCTATGCACACTAGGAAAGACCTGGGCGGACCATCCCCTGTAGTTTGGTTAGTGCACCAGGTGGTGCTAGTTAAGTAAGTAGTGGGTAGGCAGGTAAGGTAGGAGAAGGGCTTTGATATTTACTTTCTTTGCTTTGGTTCCGTCCAGCCCCTTTTCCCCAAACTTACCGTGCGAAGGAATAAATTCCCTGTTAACGGTATTCTCTGCCTTTTGTCATCCTTACTCACACCTACAGTTCCATACCTCTTTCACACCACGGAGAGTTGAGTTGTAGCAGGGTGTTGCGTTCCCTCTTCCGAGAGGAGTGCGTAACAATAGGCTACTTGCAGTAGGCCTATAAAACAGATGAGGACTTCTCCTTAGTGTATGGGTCACTCAGGTGGGTGTCTAGAGTATAGGGTTGGGGACAGTTCCATCATGATAGGACAATAAATAAATAAACTATATTTATAATTTATTTTACAATGTATATCTTTCCCTTTAGTCTGCCTTTGTGAAATTTTAATTGTATAGCATTATCTGCTGTTTTCAGTGCATGCATGTTGGGATTTGAGTACCACTTGCTGTGCAGTAGCAGAGAGAACAGTCTATGACTTAGGTGGCTGGAGTCTTTGACCATTTTTAGGGCCTTCCTCTGGCACCGCCTGGTATTGAGGTCCTAGATGGCACGAAAATCGGCCCCAGTGATGTTCTGGGCCGTACGCAATACCCTCTGTAGCGTCTTGTGGTCGGATGCCAAGAAGTTGCCATACCAAGCGGTGATGCAACCAGTCAGGATGCTCTCGATAGTGCAGCTGTATAACGTTTTGAGGATCTGAGTACCCATGCTAAATCTTTTCAGCCTCCTGAGGGGAAATAGGTGTTGTCGTGCCCTCTTCACGACTGTCTTGCTGTATTTGGACCATGATAGGTCCTTAGTGATGTGGACACTCTGTGAAGCTCTCGACCCGCTCCACTACAGCCCCATAGATTTGAATGGGGGCGTGCTCTTCCCTCCTTTTCCTGTAGTCCATGATCAGCTCCTTTGTCTTGGTCACGTTGAGTGAGAGGTTGTTGTCCTGGCACCACACTGCCAGGTCTCTGACCTCCTCCCTATAGGCTGTCTCATCGTCATCCATGATCAGGGTTACCACCGTCGTGTCGTTGGCAAACTTAATTCTCTAAAGTCTAAGCTGACATATGGAATTGTTTTAATATGGTCATACTATGGATCATTTAGCTATTTGATTTTGAATTTTAGGACCCCTTTAGGTATCAAAAAAATATATAAAACAATTATTTGATAAAATATTGAATTTGGCCTTTACTACTATAGCCCAGAGAAACGCATTGAATAACACATTCATAAATGGCAAAAAAATGTAATAATAAGAAACAAGGTTTTGAAGTATCTGTCCTATATCTAGGAAAGAAAAAAGCTCAGGAAATATATATGCATATATTTCTTACACATACAGTGGGGAGAACAAGTATTTGATACACTGCCAATTTTGCAGGTTTTCCTACTTACAAAGCATGTAGAGGTCTGTAATTTTTATCATAGGTACACTTCAACTGTGAGAGACGGAATCTAAAACAAAAATCCAGAAAATCACATTGTATGATTTTTAAGTAATTAATTTGCATTTTATTGCATGACATAAGTATTTGATCACCTACCAACCAGTAAGAATTCCGTCTCTCACAGACCTGTTAGTTTTTCTTTAAGAAGCCCTCCTGTTCTCCACTCATTACCTGTATTAACTGCACCTGTTTGAACTCGTTACCTGTATAAAAGACACCTGTCCACATACTCAATCAAACAGACTCCAACCTCTCCACAATGGCCAAGACCAAGCTGTGTAAGGCCATCAGGGATACAATTGTAGCCCTGCACAAGGCTGGGATGGGCTACAGGACAATAGGCAAGCAGCTTGGTGAGAAGGCAACAACTGTTGGCGCAATTATTAGAAAATGGAAAAAGTTCAAGATGACGGTCAATCACCCTCGGTCTGGGGCTCCATGCAAGATCTCACCTCGTGGGGCATCAATGATCATGAGGAAGGTGAGGGATCAGCCCAGAACTACACGGCAGGACCTGGTCAATGATCTGAAGAGAGCTGGGACCACAGTCTCAAAGAAAACCATTAGTAACACACTACGCCGTCATGGATTAAAATCCTGCAGCGCACGCAAGGTCCCCCTGCTCAAGCCAGCGCATGCCCAGGCCCGTCTGAAGTTTGCCAATGACCATCTGGATGATCCAGAGGAGGAATGGGAGAAGGTCATGTGGTCTGATAAGACAAAAATAGAGCTTTTTGGTCTAAACTCCACTCGCCGTGTTTGGAGGAAGAAGAAGGATGAGTACAACCCTAAGAATACCATCCCAACCGTGAAGCATGGAGGTGGAAACATCATTCTTTGTGGGTGCTTTTCTGCAAAGGGGACAGGACAACTGCACCGTATTGAGGGGAGGATGGATGGGGCCATGTATCGCGAGATCTTGGCCAACAACCTCCTTCCCTCAGTAAGAGCATTGAAGATGTCGTGGCTGGGTCGTCCAGCATGACAACGGCCCGAAACACACAGCCAGGGCAACTAAGGAGTGGCTCCGTAAGAAGCATCTCAAGGTCCTGGAGTGGCCTAGCCAGTCTCCAGACCTGAACCCAATAGAAAATCTTTGGAGGGAGCTGAAAGTCCGTATTGCCCAGCGACAGCCCCAAAACCT
Organism: Coregonus clupeaformis; assembly: GCF_020615455.1. Lineage (NCBI taxonomy): Eukaryota > Metazoa > Chordata > Actinopteri > Salmoniformes > Salmonidae > Coregonus > Coregonus clupeaformis. Next base: position 19,269,989 of record NC_059208.1, read on the forward strand.
GAAGGATCTGGAGAAGGTCTGTATGGAGGAGTGGGCCAAAATCCCTGCTGCAGTGTGTGCAAACCTGGTCAAGACCTACAGGAAACGTATGATCTCTGTAATTGCAAACAAAGGTTTCTGTACCAAATATCAAGTTCTTATTTTCTGATGTATCAAATACTTATGTCATGCAATAAAATGCAAATTAATTACTTAAAAATCATACAATGTGATTTTCTGGATTTTTGTTTTAAATTCCGTCTCTCACAGTTGAAGTGTAGCTATGATAAAAATTACAGACCTCTACATGCTTTGTAAGTGGGAAAACCTGCCAAATCGGCAGTGTATCAAATACTTGTTCTCCCCACTGTATTTAACTCCTTTTTCTGGATAGGTACAAAACTACTTTCATACTTCCATTCAGTTTTTAAAACCTGTACCGGTTACCTTCAGACGAGTCCCCTGACACTTGTGGGGGTCGTAGAGCAAAACGGAGACCACCATAGTTTTCGTGAGTGATCATAGAGTGGTCATAATAGTTTGTAGGTCAAACCATTCGGACGCTACAGACGTTTCCGTGAGAAGACCGATTTCCGTGACGATTCATGGTCTGACAAACACCGTACTAGCTCTGTTACCTTTCACCGCAGATGCGGAAGTGCGACATAGGCGGATGTGGTGGATTGAGACACATCCAATGCAAAAAACGGATATCTCTAGCCAGTGGCGGCTCCTGAAAAAATTCTCAGGAGGGGCAATTTTTCTGATGATTTAGGTGACCTACACACGTGCACGAGTCCGTGCACGCGATTCCAGATATCTTTACCTCTGAATAAACTGCCTTTATTATACCATATCCACCCTGTCCAAAGTCTCTACTTGGTCTCAGTTCTCCAGTAAACTTGTGATTATCAACAGTACACAACGGTAACAAACAATTGGGGGAACTCACGGGGCAGATAGTAACCACTTAAAAGGAAGCGATTCCCAAACCTTCCATAACAAAGCCATCACCTACAGAGAGATGAACTTGGAGAAGAGTCCCCTAAGTAAGCTTGTCCTGGGCCTCTGTTCACAAACACAAACAGACCCCACACAGCCCCAGGACAACAACAACAACAACAACAACAACACAATTAGACCCAACCAAATCATGAGAAAACAAAAAGAGAATTACTTGACACATTGGAAAGAACAAACAAAAAAACAGAGCAAACTAGAATGCTATTTGGCCCTAAACAGAGAGTACACAGTGGCAGAATACCTGACCACTGTGACTGACCCAAACTTAATGAAAGCTTTGACTATGTACAGACTCAGTGACCATAGCCTTGCTATTGAGAAAGGCCGCCGTAGGCAGACCTGGCTCTCAAGAGAAGACAGGCTATGTGCACACTGCCCACAAAATGAGGTGGAAACTGAGCTGCACTTCCTAACCTCCTGCCAAATGTATGACCATATTAGAGACACATATTTCCCTCAGATTACAGCGATCCACAAAGAATTCGAAAACAAACCCAATTTTGATAAACTCCCTTATCTACTGGGTGAAAAACCACAGTGTGCCATCACAGCTGCAAGATTTGTGACCTGTTGCCACAAGAAAAGGGCAACCAGTGAAGAACAAACACCATTGTAAATACAACCCATATTTATGTTTATTTATTTTCCCATTTGTACTTTAACTATTTGCACATTGTAACAACACTGTATATATACATAATATGACATTTGAAATGTCTTTATTCTTTTGAAACTTCTGAGTGTAATGTTTACTGTTAATATTTATTGTTTATTTCACTTTTGTTTACTATCTACTTCCCTTGCTTTGGCAATGTTAACACACGTTTCCCATGCCAATAAAGCCCTTAAATTGAATTGAATTGATAGTAAGGTCGCAATGACACAGAAAGCAGTTCAATGTCGGGGTACAGAGTCGCTCTCTTACCAGGATCGCGGTCCGCTCTGACCAGGGTGAAGGTGGCCGGCTCCACTTCTCTGTCCGGGACTCATCCAGCCAAGTCTCCCAGCTGTATTGGGATTCAGCTGCCAGCAGCGTTTTCATTATTTAGTCCGTTCGTAGACGGGTATGTACACGATCAACAAGATCAGTCCAAAACCAACCACTGGAAATCCATGGTTGGCAGAATGTTTGTAAACTAAGTCTACAAATTAAAAACATAAAATAACGCCGCACTGCAGGTCGCAACAGAGACGCTTCTAGCCGCCATTGTCTTAGTTACGTTCAACGTTACGTCACGTATGACGAAAGCGCGTAAGTGCAAGCCCACAGACACCCATAGAGAATGTATTGAAAGCTTTGAAATGTGAAAAAATAGATTTTACATGACAGGCTATGAGAGACTTCTGGGCGATTTTCAACTTGACTGAAATCGCCCCAAAAACGGGCGGGGCCATTTGAAGCACGACTTTAGCCTGATTTGACATTTAGTGGCTGGCAGATCAGACGTGAACACTGATAACTGCTGTTGCCGTGATATAATTGATTAGAAAAAAAATCCCTTCCTTTTCCCGTTTGGCAGTGCGTCGCCCATATCGCCCTATTGAACAAGCCGTCCCTGTCTCTAGCTTAAACTGACAGATTTTGATTGGACTTAATTTGTTATTTAACTTAGATATAGGCCGATCGGTTTTTAAATTTTCCGGGTTAAGGTTTAGCTTTTTCAGGAGAGGATTATATTTACTGCCAACTTTAGTGAGTTTGGTTCACATCCAGAGGACAGGGAGCCGTTTATTATGTTCAACATAGGAGGGCCAAGCACAGGAAGTAGCTATTTCAGTAGTTTAGTTGGAATAAGGTCCAGTAGGCGGCTGGAAGGTTTAGAGGCCATGACTATTTTCGTGAAAGTGTCAAGACATACAGGATTAAAACACTTGAGTGTCTCCATTGATTATAGGTCCTGGCAGTTCTGTGGAGACTCAGGACAACTGAGTTTTGGAGAAATACGCATATTCAAAGAGGAGTCCGTAATTTGCTTTTAAATGATCATGATCTATTCGTCGAAGAATTTCATTAATTTATCATTGCTGAAGTGAAGGCCATCCTCACTTGGGGAATGATGTTTTTTAGTTAGCTTTGCGACAGTATCAAAAAATACATTTTGGATTGTTTTTATTCTCCTCAATGAGGTTGGAAAGTAGGCTGATCGAGCAGCAGTGAGGGCTCTTCGATATTGCACGATACTGTCTTTCCAAGCTAGTTGGAAGACTTCCAGTTTGATGGAGCAGCCATTTCCATTCAAATTTTCTGGAAGCTTGCTTCAGGGCTCTGGTATTTTCTGTATACCAGGGAGCTAATTTATTGTGACAAATGTTTTTTGGTTTTAGAGGTGCGACTGCATCTAGGGTATTACGCAAGGTTATGTTTAGATCCTCGGTTAGATGGTTAACTTATTTTTGTACTCCAAAACCCTTGGATAGGTGGAGGGAGTCTGGAAGGGCATCTAGGAATCTTTGGGTTGTCTGAAAATGTGACTTTTGATAATCCTTGGTTGGGGTCTGAGCAGACTATTTGTTGCGATTGCAAATGTAATAAGATGGTGGTCCGATAGTCCAGGACTATTAGGAAAAACATTTAGATCCACAATATTTATTCCACAGGACAAAACTAGATCCAGGGTATGACGGTGGCAATGCGTAGGTTCGGAGACATGTTGGACAAAACCCACTGAGTCGATGATGGCTCTGAAAGCCTTTTGGAGTGGGTATGTGGACTTTTCCATGTGAATATTGAAGTAACCAGAAATTAAAATATTATCTGCCATGACTACGAGGTCCGATAGGAATTCAGGGAACTCAGTGAGGAACACTGTAAACAGTAGCCATAAAAAGTGATTGAAGAGGCTGCATAGATGTCATGACTAGAAGCTCGAAAGACAAAAACAGTGGGGGGGTTTCTTGGGGTGGGGGGGTTTGTTTTTGTAAATGTTAGCAACACCTCCGCCTTTGCGGGATGCGCGGGGGATATGGTCACTAGTGTAACCAGGAGGAGAGGCCTCATTTACCACAGTAAATGAATCAGGCTTGAGCCATGTTTCAGTCAGGCCAATCACATCAAGGATATGATCAGTGATTAGTTAATTGATTATGACTTGGAAGTGAGGGATCTAACATTAAGTAGTCCTATTTTGAGATATTATCACAATCTCTTGCAATTATGACAGGAATGGAGGAGGTCTTTATTCCAGTTGAAATTGGTAAGGCCAACACTGTCATCTTTAGTTTTTCCTGACCAAATCGAGGCACAGACACGGTCTCAATGGGAAAAGCTGAGCTGACTACACTGACTGTGCTAGTGGCGGACTCCACTAAACTGGCAGGCTGGCTATCAGCCTGCTGCCTGGCCTGCACCCTATCTCATTGTGGAGCTAGAGGAGTTGAAGCCCTGTCTATGTTGATAAATAAGATGAGAGCATCCCTCCAGCTTGGATGGAGTCTGTCACTCCTCAGCAGGCCAGGCGTGGTCCTGTTTGTGGGGGTCCCAAAAAGAGGGCCAGTCATCTACAAATTCTATATTTTGGGAGGGGCAGAAAACTGTTTTCAATAAGCAATTGAGTTGTGCGAGTCTGCTGTAGAGCTAATTCCTCCCCCTAACTGGGAGGGGGCCAGAGACAATTATTACATTTACATTTTAGTCATTTAGCAGACGCTCTTATCCAGAGCGACTTACAGTTAGTAAGTGCATACATCATATTTTTATACTGGCCCCCCGTGGGAATCAAACCCACAACCCTGGCATTGCAAATGCCATGCTCTACCAACTGAGCTACATCCCTGCCGGCCATTCCCTCCCCTACCCTGGACGAAGCTGGGCCAATTGTGCGCCGCCCCATGGGTCTCCCGGTCGCAGCCGGCTACGACAGAGCCTGGATTCGATCCAGGATCTCTAGTGGCACAGCTAGCACTGCGATGCAGTGCCTTAGACCACTGCGCCACTTAGACCACTGCGCCACTCGATGCCAACACATCTTTCTAGCTAATTTACACGCTGAAGTTATGTTGTGCTTGGTGACCTCTGACTGTTTCATCCTAACATTGTTGGTGCCAACGTGGATAACAATATCCCTATATCGTCCACACTCGCCAGTTTTAGCCTCAGGCAGCACCATCTTCAGATTAGCCTTTACTTTCTGAAGTTTTATCTTGTTCTAGTTAGCTAGGTTGTAATGGAGCCTGCTTTGCCTGGAATAGCTAACAAACGTTTCCAGCGCTGTAGAAGCTGTGTTTATTACGCTCTTATCTGAGACAATATTGACAATCCGTAGTTCCAATGCGGCAATTGTTTGCTTGCGGAGGATTACACCAAACTGCTCCACCAAACTGGAAGACTTCCAACTAGCTTGGAAAGACAGTACCTTAGCAAGCAAGTTTCATTTCTGCGCGAACATATGGGGCTAGCGCAAATTGGAACTTTTGTCATTCTCAACTCCTGTGGCTGGACACTGCTCGGGCTTGATGGATGTATCCCCGCCTTGTCATCTGTCCCTATCCGAATGGCCTATGCTACCTGGAACTTGCCTGCCAAGGAAGTCATCTCCATCTGCTTCTCTCCCTCCATCTTGTAGTGGAGTAGACAGAGAACAGCAAGAGGATTGTTCCAATCAGCGCTGGTCCCATGTCACAAGTCGTGGAAAATGAAGGCAGAAGCATGCTGCTAGCGGACTGGAGTGTCTGCGAGATGTCCAGAGCAGATTGACATAAGGAACAGCTTCGCCGCACTGGTGCCTGATCTACCTGCACATTCATCGCTGGGTATGCCTGTGTCGTGACATGACTTTCATTAATGTGATGACTGTTATTTATCGAACAATTACCTACTATGCTTGTTACTTGATTTAATTAATCATGTAACAATTAACTCATTAGGAATTTGGGGCAGCACGGGAAAAGTTGTTTAACGAGTTACCGTTTCCAGAATTAACTCTAAAGATATCTAGATATCTCTTATATCATTTAACAGTCACTTATTAATCATTTACCTCATAAGTCTCATTCTGAAAGTAGTAGACTCCTTAAATCTGCACAAACCCGGGTCTTACTGATCATTCCGTACCACACAAATTGATTCAATTATTAATTTGCTAACTAATTAAAATGATAACACAAGATACAAAGACATACACAGAATAGGTAGGGATTAGAAATGTAATATAATGAAAACGGGTCCCTAGCGGACTAACACAATATGACACTTCTTACAAAAGATGGCGAGTTAAAGAGAGAGGGAGAGCGAGAACACTTGGATACACATGGAACTACACTCACAGTAATCCTAATACCTTGCCCCAAAATGCCACCCGTTTGGTAAGAAGTAATGCATGTATTTACGTGTTGGAGGTCGTGTATCTCTGTTGGACCCAGATCTCCGTGGAAAGAGCTCAATGGGGTCTTCTCCTCGTGTTCTGGATGATAGTTGTCTTGTTCTGTAGTCTGTGGACTAACAGGGTGATGTTCACTCTGCCCATTCTGGAAGAGTGATCTTCTGAGGACGGCGAATCAGCCGTCGATGACCCGTGTCGATGGGGTGATGAGAACAGTGTCGTTGATGATGATTTGAAGAGAGTAGCCGGATGGTCCTACTTCAATTCACTCTCTTAGATACAGTACTTAGAACATTTTCTCAACCGTAGCATTGACTGTTAGAGGCTCCTTTGTCTTCTTCAACCACTTGTTGGTTTTCAGGGTCGGGACCAATATAGACCAAGCTGCAGTTTCAGGTCCGTCTAGTCTACCTGTTGATTCTTAACTCAACCTTTTATACACTCTGGTAAAGAGGGCGTTTACGTCATGTGGACACTCTTTCTGAGCTCCCGTGGGCGTGGCTAGTTACTGGGGCTAAGTATTCTGAACACTATGATTTCGTTAGAGAACCAAAATCATCTATCCTGGACCTATCGCCGGGAGCTGCGGGCGTACGCTATTCTGCTTCTCGTGGGCACGTGAAAGGTTCCACGAATTGTGTGAGGGGTAGGAATGGGCAGATTTCTCCATCCCCTTCTCCGGCCGTTGTATTGGTCAGTTCAATGGTGAAAAATGTCTCAGTCCCTGGAGCAAAAACGTTGAGCTATCCAGGAGCACAAGTACAGGACATCAATAAGCTGCTCCTAAACATTTTAAACCTGCAAAAGGAAATTGAGTCTATCATAGTTCATATGGGATTCAACGACATTATGAAGGGCAACTCAGAACAGCTGAAGATGGATTTAAAATAACTGATTGGGTCTCTACTTGACACCAACAAACGCCGCATAATATCTGGCCCTGTGCCCTCCCTAAATCGTGGCATTGAACGTTTCAGCAGACTTTTAGCCCTCCATAACTGGCTACGAGACTATTGCAGCTCTGTGGGTGTAACATTTATTATTGACAATTTTGATACCTTCTGGAAACAAAGCTAGTTTTATTCGGAGGATGGGGTCCACCCAAATCATGTGGGTCCCTGGATCTTTTCACAGCAGTATAAGGCTGCGTTGAGACAATGACTTATCAATGACCCAAGCCCAGCTCAATTAATCCCTACCATTGTGTCACTGAGTTGTCATAATGCTTCAGCAAATGTACATTATCCCAGGGGCGTTGAAAGACACAATGTAAGTAACCTAATTTATGTCCCTCTAACTGCTCTGAATGCCTCTGCTGATCCTACAGCTATTGTATGCATAATCACGTGCCTATGAACCAGAGTTATACTGTTAGCACTGAGGCGGTGTGCCCTAGTAGGAAGTCGACTTTGTGCAGCTCACCCTGCACTAACATAAATAACAGAGGCATGTCTACTTCTGCTAAGCTTCCCAGTAAAGCAATGAAAACAATCAAGCATCCCAGAAAAGTGCTAAAAATAGCCCACGTTAACATCTGTAGCTTAAGAAACAAGGTTGATGAAATCAATAAAATGCCAATGGTGGAGGTGTTTATATTCAGAACCACATTCCTGTAAAGCTTAGAGAGGATCTCATGTTAAACACTATTGAGGTAATATGGCTACAGGTTCATCTGCCTCACCTAAAGCCCATTCTTCTGGGAAGCTGCTATAGACCACCAAGTGCTAACAGTCAGTATCTGGATAACGTGTGAAATGCTTGATAATGTATGTGATATCAACAGAGAGGTATATTTTCTGTGTTATTTAAATATTGACTGGCTTTCATCAAGCTGCCCATTCAAGAAAAAGCTTCAAACTGTAACTAGTGCTTGCAACCTGGTTCAGGTTATCAGTCAACCTACCAGGGTAGTTACAAACAGCAAAGGAATGAAATCATCTACATGTATTGATCACATCTTTACAAATGTCTGCAGACATTTGCTTTAAAGCAGTATCCAAATCCATTGGATGTAGTGATAACAATATAGTAGCCATATCTAGGAAAACCAAAGTTCCGAAGGCTGGGCCTAATATAGTGTATGAGAGGTCATACATCACATTTTGTAGTGATTCCTATGTTGTTGATGTAAAGAATATTTGTTGGTCTGTGGTGTGTAATGAGGAGCAACCAGACGCTGCACTTGACACATATATGAAATTGTTTATTCCAGTTAATAATAAGCATGAACCCATTAAGAAAATTATTGTAAAAACTGTTAAATCCCAGTGGATTGATGAGGAATTGAAAATGTGTATGGTTGAGAGGGATGAGGCAAAGGTAATGGCAAATAAGTCTGGCTGCACAACCGATTGGCAAACGTTTTGCAAATTGAGAAATCATGAGACTAAACTGAATAAAAAGAAAAATAAACTATACTATGAAACATAGATAAATGATATAAAGAATAATTATAAAAAGCTTTGGAGCACCTTAAATGAAATTTTGGGAAAAAAGGCAAACTCAGCTCCATTGTTCATTTAATCAGATGGCTCATTCATCACAAAACCCATTGATATTGCCAATTACTTTCATGATTTTTTTATTGGCAAGATTAGCAAACTTTGGCATGACATGCCAGCAACAAATGCTAACACTACACATCCAAGTATAAATAATCAAATTATGAAAGATAAGCATTGTAATTTTGAATTCCGTAAAGTGAGTGTGGAAGAGCTGAAAAATGATTGATGTCTATCAACAACGACAAGCCACTGGGGTCTGACAACTTGGATGGAATATTACTGAGGATAATAGCGGACGATATTGCCACTCCTATTTGCCATATCTTAAATCTAAGCCTATTAGAAAGTGTGTGCCTCAGGACTGGAGGAAAGAAAAAGTAATTCCGCTAACCAAGAATAGTAAAGCCCCCTTTACTGGCTCAAATAGCTGACCAATCAGCCTGTTACCAACCATTAGTATACCTTTGGAAAAAATGGTGTCTTTACTAATGACATGCCACTGGCTTTGAGTAAAGCCAGTGTGTCTATGTATGCGGATGACTCAACACTATCCACATCAGAAACTACAGTGAGTGAAATCACTGCAACACTTAAAGAGCTGCAGTTTGTTTCAGAATCAGTGGCGGCTCCTGAAAAAATTCTCAGGAGGGGCAATTTTTCTGATGATTTAGGTGACCTACACACATTTAAAAAAAGATATGTCCAGCAACAACATGAAGACAGGGGCAGCATATAAGTCAATACCAGAAGCATTTATTGACTGATCTCAAAAGTGTTGGCTTACCAGGGTTGGTGGAGCCCTCAGTTTCATCTTTGCCTCGCAAAGCTAACTCAAACACTCCGCAAAACTTCACACACTGGATTAGCCGGCTGAGGATGTGGCGGTTCTTGCTAATGTCGTAGTAAATATATTTGTTATAGTGAATATGGAATATGATATGTTGAGTAAAATGTTGTGCTAAGATCTATTTAGGTCAGGAGCTGGTTATAAGTTATGTTCCTATCCAATAACAATGGACAAAAGGGTCCTATCTTGTCAGCCTTGTCAGCAGGTGGCCAAGGACAACACCCACGCCATAGGCCTCTCAGTTCTTCCAACTCACGAGTTCTTGCTCTGAGGCACACACACACACAAACACACACACACACACACACATCATCACTGTTAAAACACACACACACACACATCATCACTGTTAAAACACACACACACACACACACACACAAAAATCCCCTCTCTTAGGCTGAACATTTGAAGACAGAGAACCCGACTCAGAGCCAATGCAACAGTGACAGTAGCCTGGAGGGGACCTCGCCCAACTCATCAGGACCAATCAGAAGATCAGAACTACTAGATTGAACCTACTTCATTTATTGCATAAAATGTCTGCACACAATGTTTCGGGGCTCTCTTCAGATAATAATAATAATAATAATAATATGCCATTTAGCAGACGCTTTTATCCAAAGCGACTTACAGTCATGCGTGCATACATTTTTGTGTATGGGTGGTCCCGGGGATCGAACCCACTACCTTGGCGTTACAAGCACCATGCTCTACCAGCTGAGCTACAGAAAGTGGATACTCATGGATGCGCATTGCAATTGTAAAATGTCAACACAATTGGAGACACCACGTCATTTTTGGAGACATGTTATTGACAGTAAACTATTGTAGATGCGACTGCTAACTAAATAAAACATTTTAGCTGGCTAGCTAATCATCTTAGCTAAATGTGGGGCAAACAATTCAGTTATTTACCGTTAATTTGAGGGATTGGGGTGAAAGAAATCGAGTTACATAGTGATACTTTACGATATACTGTATTGACAATATCGCAATATTTTAGCGCTAGTTGGCTGTACCTGCACCAAAACACCATTATTGTTCCTTCATAGCTTGTTCTCAATCTTTTCACATTGGGAGCCAATTTGTTTTCAGCACTTTTATTTCCATGACTGATCAAAACTCGTTCTCATGGCTTTCTGATCCCTCTGCAACAGACATATGGTGCGCAATAAAATCACAGTATCGAATCGCAATACGTATAGAATCATGAGACTCGCAATGCTGATGCATATATCTTATCGTGAGGTTCCTGGCAATTCCCAGCCCAAGTTCATTTGCCACAACAAATCTCTTCGCTAGCAAACGCAATGTGTCTCCAGCAATGTTTACTTTTTTGACGTTCTATGGCATCTCCACTTTCCAAGCATATATGACCACATGTAATATTTTGGTAAGTGATGCAAATAGTGAACTATGTAGGGCCAGGATGTAAAATATATGTAGCTGCAGCAATTTCTCTTATCTGATATGGTAAGTAATGGGGCTTGATTTATAGCTCCCTAAGAGTTTGACGAACGGGTCCGTGAACGCGATTGCAGATATCTTTACCTCTGAATAAACTGCCTTATATTATACAATTATCCACCTTGTCCAAAAGTCTCTACTTTTTCTCCGTTCTCCAGTAAACTTGTTTTATCAACAATAGTAAGGTTCAATGACACAGAAAGCAGTTCAATGTCGGGGTACAGAGTCGCTCTCTTACCAGGATCGCGGTCCGCTCTGACCAGGGTGAAGGTGGCCGGCTCCACCTCTCTGCCAGCAGCGTTTTCATTATTTAGTCAGTTCGTAGCGGGTATGTACACGATCAACAAGATCAGTCCAAAACCGAAGATCAGTCCAAAGCAGAATGTTTGCAGAATGTTTGTAAACTAAGTCTACAAATTAAAAACATAAAATAACGCCACACTGCAGGTCGCAACATAGACGCTGATAGCCGCCATTGTCTTAGTTCACGTTCAACGTTACGTCACGTATGACGACGCGTAAGTGCAAGCCCACAGACACCCATAGAGAATGTATTGAAAGCTTTGAAATGTGAAAAAAATAGATTTTACATGACAGGCTATGAGAGACTTCTGGGCGATTTTCAACCTGACTGAAATCGCCCAAAAAACGGGCGGGGCCATTTGAAGCACGACTTTAGCCTGATTTGACATTTAGTGGCTGGCAGATCAGACGTGAACACTGATAACTGCTGTTGCCGTGATATAATTTTTTATAAATTTATAAAAAAAAATTATAATTCTTTTATTTTTTATTTTTTATAATTGATTAGAAAAAAAATCCCTTCCTTTTCCCGTTTGGCAGTGCGTCGCCCATATCGCCCTATTGAACAAGCCGTCCCTGTTCAGAATGGGTGGCAAGGAATAAGTTAGTCCTACATATTTCAAAAACTAAAAGCATTGTATTTGGGACAAATCATTCACTAAACCCTAAACTTCAACTAAATGTAGTAATAAATAATTTGGAAATTGAGCAACGTGAGGTGACTAAACTGCTTGGAGTAACCCTGGATTGTAAACTGTCATGGTCAAAACATGTTGATACAAGGCGCTGCTATGCCTTTTTAACAACACTATCAACAAGGCAGGTCCTACAGGCCCTAGTTTTGTCGCACTTGGACTACTGTTCAGTCGTGTGGTCAGGTGCCACAAAGAGGGACCTCGGAAAACCACGGCTGGCATTTGAATTTACACGGAGAGCTAACATTAATAATATGCATTATCATGGCTCAAAGTGGAGGAGAGATTGACTTCATCACTACTTGGTTTTTGTAAGAAGTGTTGACATGCTGAATGCACTGAGGTGTCTGTTTAAACTACTAGCACACAGCTCGGACACCCATGCATACCCAACAAGACATGCCACCAAAGGTCTCTTCACAATCCCCAAGTCAAATCAAATCAAATCCAATTGTATTTGTCACATGTGCCGAATACAACAGGTGTAGACCTTACAGTGAAATGCTTACTTACAAGCCCTTAACCAACAATGCAGTAAAAAAAAAAAGTGTTAAGTAAAAAATAGATAGATAGGTTTTTGGACCTAGACGTGGCACACCGGTACCGCTTGCCATGTGGTAGCAGAGAGAACAGTCTATGACTAGGGTGGCTGGAGTCTTTGACAATTTTTAGGGCCTTCCTCTGACACCGCCTGGTATAGAGGTCCTGGATGGCAGGAAGCTTGGCCCCAGTGATGTTCTGGGCCGTACGCACTACCCTCTGTAGTGCCTTGTGGTCGGAGGCCGAGCAGTTGCCATACTAGGCAGTGATGCAACCAGTCAGGATGCTCTCGATGGTGCAGCTGTAGAACTTTTTGAGGATCTGAGGACACATGCCAAATCTTTTCAGTCTCCTGAGAGTGAATAGGCTTTGTCGTGCCCTCTTCAAGACTGTCTTGGTGTGCTTGGACCATGATAGTTTGTTGGTGATGTGAACACCAAGGAACTTGAAGCTCTCAACCTGCTCCACTACAGCCCCGTCGATGAGAATGGGGGCGAGTTCGGTCCTCTTCTTTTTCCTGTTGTCCACAATCATCTCCTTTGTCTTTATCAAGTTGAAGGAGAGGTTGTTATCCTGGCACCACACGGCCAGGTCTCTGACCTACTCCCTATAGGCTGTCTCATCGTTGTCGGTGATCAGGCCTACTGTTGAGTCGTCTGCAAACTTAATGATGGTGTTGGAGTCGTGCTTGGCCATGCAGACATGGGTGAACAGGGAGTACAGGAGGAGACTGAGCACGCACCCCTGAGGGGCCCCGTGTTGAGGATCAGCGTGGCAGATGTATTGTTACCTACCCTTACCACCTGGGACCGGGGCAGCCCGTCAGGAAGTCCAGGATCCAGTTGCAGAGGGAGGTGTTCAGTCCCAGGGTCCTTAGCTTAGTGATGAACGCTGAGCTGTTGTCAATGAATAGCATTCTCACGTAGGTGTTCCTTTTGTCCAGGTGGGAAAGGGCAGTGTGGAGTGCAATAGAGATTGCATCATCTGTGGATCTGTTGGGGCGGTATGCAAATTGGAGTGGGTCTAGGGTTTCTGGGATAATGGTGTTGATGTGAGCCATGACCAGCCTTTCAAAGCACTTCATGGCAACAGACATGAGTGCTACGGGTCAGTAGTCATTTAGGCAGGTTACCTTAGTGTTCTTGGGAACAGGGACTATTGTGGTCTGCTTGAAACATGTAGGTATTACAAACTCAGTCAGGGACATGTTGAAAATGTCAGTGAAGACACTTGCCAGTTTGTCAGCACACGCTCTGAGTTCACGTCCTGGTAATCCGTCTGGCCCTGCGGCCTTGTGAATATTGACCTGTTTAAAGGTCTTACTCACATCGGTTATGGAGAGCGTGATCACACAGTCATCCGGAACAGCTGATGCTCTCATGCATGCTTCAGTGTTGCTTGCCTCGAAGCGAGCATAGAAGTAATTTAGCTAGTCTGGTAGGCTCGTGTCACTGGGCAGCTCGCGGCTGTGCTTCCCTTTGTAGTCTGTAATAGTCTGCAAGCCCTGCCACATCCGACGAGTGTCGGAGCCGGTGTAGTACGATTCAATCTTAGTCCTGTATTGACGCTTTGCCTCTTTGATGGTTCGTCGGAGGGCATAGCAGGATTTCTTATAAGCGTCCGGGTTAGAGTCCCGCTCCTTGAAAGCGGCAGCGCCACCCTTTAGCTCAGTGCGGATGTTGCCTGAAAGCCATTGCTTCTGGTTGGGGTATGTACGTACGGTCACTGTGGGGACGACATCATCGATGCACTTATTGATGAAGGCAGTGATTGATGTGGTGTACTCCTCAATGCCATTGGAAGAATCCTGGAACATATTCCAGTCTGTGCTAGCAAAACAGTCCTGTAGCGTAGCATTTGCATCATTTGACCACTTCTTTATTGACCGAGTCACTGGTGCTTCCTGCTTTAGTTTTTGCTTGTAAGCAGGAATCAGGAGGCTAGAGTTATGGTCAGATTTGCCAAATGTGGGGCGAGGGAGAGCTTTGTACGCGTCTCTGTGTGTGGAGTAAAGGTGGTCTAGAGTTATTTTTCCTCTGGTTGCACATTTAACATGCTAAAAATGAGCTAAAACTGATTCTATTTTCTCTGCATTAAAGTCCCCGGCCACTAGGAGCGCCACCTCTGGATGAGCGTTTTCCTGTTTGCTTATGGCCTTATACAGCTCATTGAGTGTGGTCTTAGTGCCAGCATCGGTTTGTGGTGGTAAATAGACAGCTACGAAAAATATAGAAATAGTGTGGTCTACAGCTTATCATGAGATACTCTACCTCATGCGAGCAAAATCTCGAGACTTAATATTAGATTTCGTGCACCAGCTGTTGTTTACAAAATAGACTATGGGAGGCGCACATTACTAAATAAAGCCATGGCCACATGGAACTCTAATTCACATTAGGTAACTGATGCTTGTAGTAGAATCAGATTTTAAAAACAGATACAAATACACCATATGGAACAGCGGGGGCTGTGAAGAGACGCACACACAGGCACACACATGATAAGACATGCACTCTACACACACAAGTACACATGGATTTTGAATTGTAGATACAGTGAGGGAAAAAAGTATTTGATCCCCTGCTGACTTTGTACGTTTGCCACTGACAAAGAAATGATCAGTCTATAATTTTAATGGTAGGTTTATTTGAATAGTGAGAGACAGAATAACAACAACAAAATCCAGAAAAACGCATGTCAAAAATGTTATAAATTGATTTGCATTTAAATGAGGGAAATAAGTATTTGACCCCCTCTCAATCAGAAAGATGTCTGGCTCCCAGGTTTCTTTTATAAAGGTAACGAGCTGAAATTAGGAGCACACTCTTAAAGGGAGTGCTCCTAATCTCAGCTTGTTACCTGTATAAAAGACACCTGTCCACAGAAGCAATCAATCAATCAGATTCCAAACTCTCTACCATGGCCAGGACCAAAGAGCTCTCCAAGGATGTCAGGGACAAGATTGTAGACCTACACAAGGCTGGAATGGGCTACAAGACTATCGCCAAGCAGCTTGTTGAGAAGGTGACAACAGTTGGGGCGATTATTCGCAAATGGAAGAAACACAAAATAACTGTCAATCTCCCTCGGCCTGGGGCTCCATGCAAGATCTCACCTTGTGGAGTTGCAATGATCATGAGAACGGTGAGGAATCAGCCCAGAACTACACGGGAGGATCTTGTCAATGATCTCAAGGCAGCTGGGACCGTAGTCACCAAAATTGAGCTCTTTGGCATCAACTCAACTCGTCGTGTTTGGAAGAGGAGGAATGCTGCCTATGACCCCAAGAACACCATCCCCACCGTCAAACATGGAGGTGGAAACATTATGCTTTGGGGGTGTTTTTCTGCTAAGGGGACAGGACAACTTCACCGCATCAAAGGGACGATGGGCGGGGCCATGTACCGTCAAATCATGGGTGAGAACCTCCTTCCCTCAGCCAGGGTATTGAAAATGGGTTGTGGATGGGTATTCCAGCATGACAATGACCCAAAACACACGGCCAAGGCAACAAAGGAAGAAGCACATTAAGAAGCTCAAGAAGAAGCACATTAAGGTCCTGGAGTGGCCTAGCCAGTCTCCAGACCTTAATCCCATAGAAAATCTGTGGAGGGAGCTGAAGGTTCGAGTTGCCAAACGTCAGCCTCGAAACCTTAATGACGGAGAAGATCTGCAAAGAGGAGTGGAACAAAATCCCTCCTGAGATGTGTGCAAACCTGGTGGCAAACTACAAGAAACATCTGACCTCTGTGATTGCCAACAAGGGTTTTGCCACAAAGTACTAAGTCATGTTTTGCAGAGGGGTCAAATACTTATTTCCCTCATTAAAATGCAAATGAATTTATAACATTTTTGACATGCGTTTTTCTGGAATCTTTTTTTGTTATTCTGTTTCTCACTGTTCAAATAAACCTGCCATTAAAATTATAGACTGATCATGTCTTTGTCAGTGGGCAAACGTACAAAATCAGCAGGGGATCAAATACTTTTTTCCTTCACTGTATATGATAGTAGAATAGTGGCCTGAGGGAAAACACTTCATGTCTTGTGAAACGTGTTATGAAATGTAATATGTAAAATTGTACATAACTGCCTTAATGTTGCTGGACTCCAAGCAGCAACTAATGGGGATCTTTAATAAATACAAATACGTCTGAATATCCTCAACATAAGGTGATAGTTCTCCTGTATATTATGAGTACATCGACTGCAATGAGAAGGCATAATGTGACTTAGATATTTCGGCAAGCATGTCCTGCAGATCTATGTCCAGATAAAGCGTCCAGGGTGAAAAAGTTGAATTAAAAAAGTTGTGTGTGGACAAAACTAAGACGTTGGTAAACTTGTTAAATACAGAGTTTGATCTAATAGTTATTTTGAGTAAAAAGCGAAAAAGTTTGACAGGTAGCCAAGTAGCAACAAACAGCACAGCAATATCGGAGACAACCTGGAAGTGCCTTGCGTCACAATACAGTAAAGTACACACACAAAAGGGTAAAATAATACACCATGAGCAAAATAGTGTTGTTTAGACACTGCACACTTCAATGACTTTGTGTGATCGGCATTCTGAGAGAGAGAGCTGAGGAAGAATAGAGGAGAATCCATGCAGCAGGTTAGGATAATTAACGTAGCAGATTAGGAGACAGGTTAAGGTTAGAAAAAGGGTTAGGGTTAGGGAAAATGCTCTCCTTACCTGATCCGAAAATAATTTCTGGTTGTAGCTGTATCTAAGTGGGGTAAAAAGAGTGTGTCCTGAGAGTATTGCGCCCATAGCTATTGAACAGCGGGAGGCACACACCTCTTTCTGAAACAAAAACGCGATCCTCTGTCAACGTCTCGCTTCAGTTCACGCGGACAATAGAGAACTACAGCCCTTTCAAAGGAGGTACGAGCGCGAGAGAAGAGAGAAGCTAAATACACCACGGGTGCTTGAGTCGTTTTATGTCAGTTACATGTCGCCTACTGTTCAAGACCTATACAGTGGTTGGCGTTTGGGGAATCAAAAGGCATATTTGAGAAAATAATAGAACGATTCATTGAGCAGCTCTCAGCTCTGAGCACTGAGCAGGCATGTCCCGAAGGAAGCAGAGCAATCCAAGGCAATTTAAAGGTAAGTTTATTTTTCTCTATCTTTTGTGTTGCTTTATTAAAACACATATTTCAACACATGCTGTATTATTTTCAACATATAGAATGTATTTCATAATAGAGAGCCAGAGACCTCATTACGATCAACTTTTGATTCGTAAATAGTTCAGTAGCCTAGGCATGTCCCGAAGGAAGCAGAGCAATCCAAGGCAATTTAAACGTACGTTTATTTTTCCCTATATTTTGTGTTGCTTTATTAAAACACAGAAAACACAGGCTACTGAAATATTTACGAATCAAAAGTTGATTGTAATAAGGTCTCTGACTCTCATACATTCTATATGTTGAAAAAATACAGCATGTGTTGAAATATGCAAGCGTATTTGGAAGAAATCATCATCATTATATCAATAGGCCTATATACTATATAATGAATGGTCACAATACTTTGTAAATAGTTGTATACAAAATGTTCTGGCGTTTTGTGAAATTTGGTAATTTTTGCAAATGTTATTCATGAGCTAGTGCAGCCTACTTTTTTGTTGTTGCTCTTTTTATAATATTTCTTAGAAGTGTTGAAACAGGTATGATTCAATAAAATGTATCCATGTGTTCCATCAGCAGTCATGTGAAATCCTTAGATTAGGGCCTAATACATGTATTTCAATTGAATGATTTCCTTATATGAACTGTAACTCAGTAAATTATTTTGCATTTATATTTTTGTTCAGTGTAACTCTACTAAAAGTCACAACATTAAATATTATTTTTCTGTGTGCTTGTGAGAAGATTTATATAGTAATTTATCATTGATTCAGGGTCATATCACCCAACCCTGAACACATTCTGATGACCTGTCCTAATCCTTTGGCCGTATACAAACCACTGCCCTCATATGGCATTTGTTTACACATTGTTTAAATGTTTCTAAATATTTTCATTTCTTTCATAATGGCCATGTCCCTGATATATGTTATGTCATTGTTATGACAGTGTTATGCAGCCCTTATTACAGAGGGTTCAAGTAAAGTGTTTACCTTGTATATAATGCAGTCTGTTCTGCTCGCCTTATGTCATTGGACTGCCTTGGTGTTATCAGAGTAAAAACTCTAGTGTGTTTAAATCATTTAGCTGTTTCAACCCTTCTAACAAACATTAGGTCAACGCACATTACCTGTATGTACTGTAATACAGTGTGTACGTCTCACCCCCTATCATTGGGTTATACGTCAAAGTAAAAACTCTAGTATGGTGAGACTGAGAGCCAGCCCAGCAGCACAGACAGTTATAGCAGAGGACAAAAAGGTTGTTAACGGGTGAGGAGGATTTCTCTGCTCCCCCTTCGATGGAACGCATTGCCCCTGCCTGTTATCTGGCCGTGCGATTCACAGTGAGCAGAGTATTTTAATATTTAGCTTATTCCATTCTCTGGGGTGCCCTCTGCAGAGCAGATTTAAAAAAGGAGGTCTGAAAGAGCGCCATTAATTTGCCCCGATGACTGAGGTGATAAGGGGAGATAATGGAGCAGATAAGCTGTAGAAGATATACCATCAGACACCCCATTATTACCATTAGAATTCCAGCCTGGCAGTCTGCAGTTTCCTGATAATCTCGGATCCCACCCCCACCACCACTTTGGATGATAAGACAAAAAATAGTCCCTCTGTCCGCACTCCCGAGTCCCTTTATTATCCCACCTCCAGGATATTCTGATAATATGGTGAGATATATATTATGTATTTTTTCCCCCGCCTCAACTTTTGTGCCCTTTTGATATTAGTATAATTATTTCTCTATTTTTCCATCACACACAGATTTAACAAAGGCATTTCTTTCTGGAAATCTTTCCCGTTGGTTTTTCCCCCTCGCCTTCCCCGCCCCCCAAAAAAATCCAGAGCTTTTATTGTAATAAGAGTTTGATCCCAAAACCAGATAGAGGGAAATTAGGTGTTGTATGGGAAAACACATATCAATGGTATCAGCCAAATCTAACCAGCCTAAGCTGGTAGCAGCTGTTGTTCTTTGCCTTATCATCTCCAAGCCAATATGCCAATAAATATTGTTCAGATTGGGCCGGCCAAATTTATGACAGGGGGATTAAAATAATTTCCAGTGCTTTGCAGATTGGGCTAGGCTGGGGCGGTGTGATATGTGGTTGTGCTTCATAACCTCCCCAGTGTCCACACACCACCATGCCTCTTCTACACACAGCTTATCTGCTCCTTCAGAGGTAGTGTACTGTAATTATCCATGTTTCAATGTGCACCTGTCCTGTCCTGACTCTTTCTGAGAGTGTGCACACTGTAACGCAGGGCTCTCCAACCCTGTTCCTGGAGAGCTACCCTCCTGTAAGTTTTCGTTTCAACCCCAGTTATAACTAATTTAATTTGGGGTACTATCAACAATAAAATACTCTGAAATGTTTCTCCAATACTCTCAGCCACTGTACAACTTTAATAAGTACCGTATTAATTATTTACATTAAATTGCCATAGATAGCAATGCACTCTGGGTGATTTTAAGAGTAAACAGTAAATTATACCGTAAATTCCAAAGAAACCTTGGTTTAACAGTACATTACTGTAACTGCACAGCATTGTGGGATTGGTAACTTGCAACCTTTTCAAACAATTAGGATTGATAGGATTGAGATCAAAGTCTGAAGTGAACCAACCAAACAAGGTGTGTAAAACATTTACTGTATATGATTTACCTAAATGAATTACACCAAACATTACACTGTAATAAAAACTGTGATTTATACCGTACATTTGTACATTTATCAACAGTAACATACTGTGAAGCATTATATTGCAACATACTGTAAATTATGGTGCATTGTGGGAAAGATTTGTGGGCATGGAAATAATTGCTGTATTTTGAATTATACTGTAATTCCACCGCACAGAATACAGTACCATACCGTATGTTTGGAGTGCTAAAAACCTTTTGACCACTAGTGGATGCATGTATTGTTGTTTCTGGCTTATTAACATATTTTGAGGTTTGCCATGTAAGAGGCTATATTTGTTGCACCCGTGAGTGAGAACGCTGTACCAATTTAACTCCTATGTGGTTATAGTGCCCCATCAATTAAAAATGTATAGAGGACAGGTTGGAGTAGCAGACAGTTTTAAACCTAAAATGGTTGAGCATTTTGCCGTGTCCTTTTGGTCTGTTTTGCCCTGTAGTCGCTGCCAGTTTGGAAGCCTTTGTTAGGCCTCTAGAAGTAGTGATGGGGAAATGAAGCTTCGAGTATTTCCAGCCAATTGTGTCAAATAGTTTAATCACTCAAGGCTTTGATCAAAACAGTGTACACTAGTGGCACCTGCTGGTCAAAAGAATTTAGAACAGCCAAATTATTATAGATGATGTCGCACACAGTTTAGCCTTTTTGTCTTCTACCGAAACCAATACCAAACCAATCAGGTGGTTGTTAGACGAAACCAAGCTTCTGATAAAGCGATACAATGATTGGCACACTGCTTCGAAATAAACTGCTTAGCGATTTTGACGCATACCTCGGCGCTCTGGTATCCAACGTAACATCACTATCTAGAAGTGCAAGTGATTTAAAACACGAAGTATTCATTAATATGCTGTAATGTTTAAACACTTTACCTAGCAGCCAACCTGCTTGCACCATCCCTTGTAATTACAGTAAAATACTGTGAAACACAAACACGTAACCTCAATGAATTTCATTCATTTATTCCGATTGCAGTAGATTTTATTTTTACAGTATAATTCAGTACATTTTACAGTATTTTACTGTGTGTCATTACACAGTACTTTCTTTGATACCATATTTATATTACAGTAGGTGTATTGTAAAATGAAATACAGAATTTTACTAGCCTTTACAGTGTATAGTAGTTCCAGGTGATCAGAATTTTATTAAACAATGTAAAATTGATGTTCTAAATATTCTAAATTCCCCTTATTAATTATAGAAGTATGACTTCTATTGTTATTATATGCCGATTTGATAGTGTGGCTCTCAGTCAGTGAATAATGATTAATTTCCAGATCAATGCGACATGAAGAGGGGTGACTGCATGCCAGCTTCTCTCTCTCCATCCCCAGCATCTGTTCACTCTGCTAATTAGATACACAGTGTTGTGGTCCACTGGTCTACAAAGAGGCGGCAGGTAGCCTAGCGGTTAAGAGCATTCGGCCAGGAACCGAAAGGTTGCTGGTTTGAATCCCAGATCCGACTAGGTGAAAAATCTGTCGATGTGCCTTTGAGCAAGGCACTTAACCCTAATTGGGAAAGAGCGTATGACAAATGTACAGAGTAGCTGAGACCTGACTGAGAGGAGTTAATGTTTCTTTCTCTCTCTCCCCCTCTACAATATTTTAAAACAACACTGTCTCCATACACTGTGCATCGTTTCACATTGATGATGGCTAATACTGCGACCATGATAGAAGGAGTGATGTCAGGTGATCCTCTCTGTTAGTTAGCGGAGCACTGAGCAGTCAGCCAACTCAGACCCAGTGGGAGGTTATGAAAGGTGTTGATAACTACTTCCTCGGATTAATTAAAGGTGTTGATTTATTAGTGTTTGCCTTTTGGTATAGATTTTCTGTGGTGTACAGTTTGGGGCTATTGTGTTGAGAGGCTGGTTAGAAAGTGCTGGAGTTGATTAGAGAGAATGAATGAATAGTATGGACTGTTTGGGCAACTTTCCGTTGTGCCTCAATATGCAGAGAAAATGTGCATTAAGTAATATAATCAGTCTTCAATTAACCACACTTGAGAAACTTTTAAAGTTTGTTTTGTGATGGAAGAATGAGGTACAAACTGGTGTGAACTGCTTATTCCAGAATTGACACAATCACCACAATCCATTGAAATTGGCCTTGTTCTTTTCCAATAGAATCTATGTAAAAAAGCAAGATGTTTATTTGACATACCTTTATCACCTACAGTGGGGATTGCAAAATAATTATAAAATGCAAATGGATTACTTAAAAATCATACAATGTGATTTTCTGGATTTTTGCTTTGTAAGTAGGAAAACCTGCAAAATCGGCAGTGTATCAAATACTTGTTCTCCCCACTGTATGTTCCAGTGTTTGTAGATTTGCTATTAGTGATGTCCAGCAAGCCTGGGGCAACAAAATCCCTTTTATTTTCAGGTTAACCTTCAGTTAGCTTGTAGGGATCAATGCATGTGTTAGTCAACCACCATTATCAGTTACAAGATCTCCCTTCTGTTTGTTGTTGTTGAATAACACAGATATCAATATCTAGTCTGCTCATGATAGAACATGGAATGCGAGTTTTGAAGAAAAAAACATAGCAGGATTGAATTCTTTGATATTGATATCTCAAAAGACCGTTGTTGATGGTGCTCTTTATTATTGTTATTTATGCTTTTACTGTCATTGGCATGGGAAACACATGTTAACATTGCCAAAGCAAGTGAAGTAGATAATAAACAAAAGTGAAATGAACAATAAAAATGAAGCTCAGTTTCCAACTCATTTTGTGGGTAGTGTGCACATAGCCTGTCTTCTCTTGAGAGCCAGGTCTGCCTATGGCGGCCTTTCTCAATAGCAAGGCTATGCTCACTGAGTCTGTACATAATCAAAGTTTTCCTTAAGTTTGGGTCAGTCACAGTGGTCAGGTATTCTGCCTCTCTCTCTCTCTCTCTCTCTCTCTCTCTCTCTCTCTCTCTCTCTCTCTCTCTCTCTCTCTCTCTCTCTCTCTCTCTCTCTCTCTCTCTCTCTCTCTCTCTGCCTGGCCCACTGAAAACAGCCCTGAGCTGACCATGCACTGGGGGGGGGGGAATTAGAGAGAGGGAGAGAGAGTAAGAGAGAGAAAGAGTGAGACTGATAGAGAGAGAGGCCAGAGATTGAGAGAGCCGTTGGTCACGGCACTGAGGAGATTGGGCACACAATGCAGCATGGCACCGCACAGCGTAACGCGGTGGATCGGATGCCCTTATCCCCAGCCAAGGTGCCACAGCTGTGTGTTTGATGTGTGGCTGCCTGGGCAGGATGGGCATGTGGAGAGGAGGGAGGCTTGTGTTATGCTCTCTCTCTCTCTCTCTCTCTCTCTCTCGCTCTCAAATTCATATTGCTTTATTGGCATGAAATACAATTTGTAGATATTGCCAAAGCAGTATAGGTGCCACAGCTGCGTGTTTGATGTGTGGCTGCCTGGGCAGGATGGGCATGTGGAGAGGAGGGAGGCTTGTGTTATGCTCTCTCTCTCTCTCTCTCTCTCTCTGAAATAAAATTTCTGATTGCTTTATTGGCATGAAAAACAATTTGTAGATATTGCCAAAGCATTTCAGTAAGTACAGATACAATAAAATGAGGGTAATGAAATACAGTTAATTTCAGTAGTAATAATAATATTAATAGTACATATAATCATGTATACAGGTACAACACTACTGCTGTTGTATTGTGTAATCTTCGGTTGATAATTTAATTAAATAAAAAGAAGATTATAAAAAGAAAAAAAGATTGGCTAATAAATAAACAACAAAATTACACTATTACTAGTAAATTATATACAATGTTAATACTTCAAGGAATTAATGGCCATAGGATGTCCCTCAGGCTATGGCAATCATATACGTACATACTGTATCTGGCAGTAATATTTGCAGTTTCTCCCTCACCCAGAATAATTCCCAGCTTTATGCCATTAGTAAATGCAAAGAAGTTGGGAATTGATTGAGATATTTTCTTGAAAAATATAATCTTATTTGGGAGTATTTCTCACAGTAGAGGAAAAAGTGCATCTCTGTCTTTACCTCCCCTGTTGTGCAGTGACCACATAGACGCTCCTCTTTGGATAGCCATCTCTTTTTGTGTCTCCCTTTTTCAATAGACAATTAGTGATCGCTGAGCC
This sequence comes from Coregonus clupeaformis, assembly GCF_020615455.1. Lineage (NCBI taxonomy): Eukaryota > Metazoa > Chordata > Actinopteri > Salmoniformes > Salmonidae > Coregonus > Coregonus clupeaformis. The sequence goes on from NC_059208.1 coordinate 19,294,630, forward strand.
TGTATTTGGCCAGGATCTGTCACTGTTTTGTATCTCTGACAGCTCTGCAGCTCAGGAGTACTGTGTTTAAGCATTTTATTCCTGATTTTGTCAGGGCCACATGCCTTTCCAGGTTTAACGTTTTGTATTTTCTTTGAAAGTTCAGCCTGTGTAATTTGGTAGTCAATTGGGTTCTGGTTGTTTTTAATTGTGTGTTCAAAGGAGCTAAGTTTTTCTTGCATCTTTTTGGGGTTTAAAGTAAGGTTTTCTGATGGTATTATTTCATAAAGACTTTCAAAATTATCTGTCCAAATGTTGGCATTTTGAATGGCTAGGTCATTCCTCTGTTTTCCATTTAAACCATTCCATTTGTCCCAGAACTGGTTTCCATCAACGGACTCTTCAAATCAAATGTATTGGTCACATACACATGGTTAACAGATGTTATTGTGAGTGTAGCGAAATGCTTGTGCTTCTAGTTCCGACAGTGCAGCAATATCTAGCAAGTAATATCTAACAGTTCCACAACAAATATCTAATACACACGAATCAAAGTAAAGGAATGGAATGAGAATATATAAATATACGGATGAGCAATGTCATTGTCAGAGCGACATAGGCTAAGATGCAATAGATAGTATACAATACGGTATGTACATACGAGATGGGTAATGCAAGATATGTTAACATTATTAAGATACTATAGAATACAGTATGTACATATGAGATGGGTAATGCAAGATATGTAAACATTATTAAAGTGGCATTATTAAAGTGACTAGTGTTCCAGTTATTTTCAAGTCTGTATGTAGGCAGCAGCCTCTCTGTTCTAGTGTTAGCTGTTTTTCAGTCTCTCGGTCCCAGCTTTGATGCACCTGTTCTGACCTCGCCTTCTGGATGATAGCGGGGTGAACAGGCATTGGCTCGGGTGGTAGTTGTCCTTGATTATCTTTTTGGCCTTCCTGTGACATCGGGTGCTGTAGGTGTCCTGGAGGGCAGGTAGTTTGCCCCCGGTGATGCGTTCTGCAGACCGCACCACCCTCTGGAGAGCCCTGCGGTTGTGGGCGGTGCAGTTGCCGTACCAGGCGGTGATATAGCCCGACAGGATGCTCTCAATTGTGCATCTGTAAAAGTTTGTGAGGGTTTTATGTGACAGGCCAAATTTCTTCAGCCTTCAAATTTCTTCAGCCTCCTGTTGCGCCTTCTTCACCACACTGTCTGTGTGGGTGGACCATTTCAGTTTGTCAGTGATATGTACGCCTTCTCCACTGCTGTCCCATCGATGTGGATAGGGGGGTACTCCCTCTGCTGTTTCCTGAAGTCCACGATCATCTCCTTTGTTTTGTTGACGTTGAGTGAGAGGTTGTTTTCCTGACACCACACTCTGAGAGCCCTCACCTCCTCCCTGTAGGATGTCTCATTGTTGTTGGTAATCAAGCCTACTACTGTTGTGTCGTCTGAAAACTTGATGATTGAGTTGGAGGCGTGCATTGCTACGCAGTCATGGGTGAACAGGGAGTACAGGAGGGGGCTGAGCACACACCCTTGTGGGGCCCCAGTGTTGAGGATCAGCGAAGTGGAGATGTTGTTTCCTACCTTCACCACCTGGGGGCGGCCCGTCAGGAAGTCCAGGACCCAATTGCACAGGGCGGGGTTGAGACCCAGGGCCTCAAGCTTAATGATGAGCTTGGAGGGTACTATGGTGTTGAAAGCTGAGCTATAGTCAATGGACAGCATTCTTACATAGGTATTCCTCTTGTCCAGATGGGATAGGGCAGAGTGCAGTGTGATGGCGATGCATCATCTGTGGACCTATTGGGGCGGTAAGCAAATTGACGTAGGTCTAGGGTGACAGGTAAGGTGGAAGTGATATGATCCTTGACTAGTCTCTCAAAGCACTTCATGATGACAGAAGTGCTACGGGGCGATAGTCATTTTGTTCAATTATCTTTGCATTCTTGGGTACAGGAACAGTGGCCATCTTGAAGCATGTGGGGACAGCAGACTGGGATAGGGAGAGATTGAATATGTCCGTAAACACTCCAGCCAGCTGGTCTGCGCACGCTCTGAGGACGCGGCTAGGTATGCCGTCTTGGCCGGCAGACTTGCGAGGGTTAACACGTTTAAATGTCTTACTCACGTCGGCCATGGAGAACGAGAACCCACAGTCCTTGGTAGCTGGCCGCGTCAGTGGCACTGTGTTATCCTCAAAGCGACAAAGAACTTGTTTAGCTTGTCTGGCAGCAAGATGTCAGTGTCCGCAACATGGCTGGTTTCCCTATTGTAGTCTGTGATTGTCTGTAAACCCTGCCACATACGTCTCGTGTCTGAGCCGTTGAATTGTGACTCCACTTTGTCTCGATATTGACGTTTTGCCTGTTTGATTGCCTTGCGGAGGGAACGACCACTCTGTTTGTATTCTGCCATATTCCCCGTCACCTTGCCATGGTTAAATGCAGTGGTTCGTGCTTTCAGTTTTTCGTGAATGCTGCCATCTATCCACAGTTTCTGGTTAGGGTAGGTTTTAATAGTCACAATGGGTACGACATCTCCTATACACTCCTTATAAACTCACTCACCGAATCAGCGCATACGTCTATATTATTCTCAGAGGCTACCCGGAACATATCCCAGTCCGCGTGATCAAAACAATCTTGAATCGTGGATTCCGATTGGTCAGACCAGCGTTGAATAGTCCTTAGCACGGGTGCTTCCTGTCTGAGTTTCTGCCTATAGGAATGGAGGAGCAAAATGGAGTCGTGGTCAGATTTGCCGAAAGGAGGGCGGGGGAGGGCCTTGTATGCATCACGGAAGTTAGTATAACAATGATCCAGTGTTTTACCAGCGCGAGTGCTACAGTCAATATGCTCATAGAATTTAGGTAGCCTTTTTCTCAAATTTGTTTAAAAAAATCCCCAGCTACAATACATGCAGCCTCAGGATATATGGTTTCCAGTTTGCATAAAGTCCTGTGGTTCCTTGAGGGCCGTTGTGGTATCGGCTTGAGGGGGGATATACACGGCTGTAACAATAACCGAAGAGAATGCTCTTGGGAGATCATACGGACAGCATTTGATTGTGGGGAATTCTAGGTCAGGTGAACAAAATGACTTGAGTTCCTGTATGTTGTTACAATTACATCATGAGTTGTTAATCATAAAACATTCCCCCCCACCCTTCTTCTTCCGGGAGAGATGTTTATTCCTGTCGGCGTGATGTACCGAGAACCCAGATGGCTGTATGGACAGGGACAGTATATCCCGAGAGAGACATGTTTCCATGAAACAGAGTATGTTACAATCCCTGATGTCTCTATGGAAAGCAACCCTTGCCCTGCTCTTGTCAACTTTGTTATCTAGGGACTGAACATTAGCGAGTAATATACTCGGAAGCGATGGGTGTGCGCGCCTCCTAAGTCTGACTAGAAGACCGCTCCGGCTGCCTCTCCTCCGGCGGCATTGTTTTGGGTCGGCCTCTGGAATCAGTTCAAATGCCCTGGGTGGTGCAGACAAAGGATCCGCTTCGGGAAAGTCATATTCCTGGTCGAAGTGCTGGTAAGTTGACGCCGCTCTGATATCCAGTAGTTCTTTCCGGCTGTATGTAATAACACTTAAGATTTTCTGGGCTAACAATGTAAGAAATAATACATTAAAAAAACAAAATACTGCAACGTTTCCTAAGGACTTCAATCTCTTTCAGAGTATTCTCAAAATGCTTCCATTTCTTCCATCTTAGGTTTTGTTTGTATTCTGTCAATATGTCAAAATATTATTGCCGAACGTCTCTATCCTGTGGTTGGTGATGTTTTCTATTTGATAAAGCTTTAAAACATTTTCTTATGAGATTACATTCAGCATCAAACCATTTCTCTTTTTGAGGTTTCCAATTTTAACTCTTTTTCCTTTTGCATAAATGTGCTTTTGTGGCTACTTTATGTATATCTAATTTAATTTATTCACATCCAAATTTATGTCAGGGTGGTTTGGGCTGAATGTACTCGAAAGGAAATCATTGATACAGGTTGTAATTTCTGGGCAGTGCAATGCTGTGTTTAAGTGTGTTGCGATGTCAGGGGCCCATCTGTATATTTTATGTAGATTAATCAGTGTACAGGGCTCTGTTTGTGTGGTCTTTGGGTGGAGAAGTCTTTTTAAAAAATACATTAATCTGGCAGTGGTCAAATAATGGTATCTGTGGTCTGACAGTGAATGCACTAATGGCGTAGAGGTCCAAGTCTGAGATTACATAGTCAACAACATTGGTCCCAAGAGCTGAGCAGTAGGTGAACCTTCCCAAAGAATCCCCTCTAATCCTGCCATTAAGAAAATACAGGCCTAAGGCTCGACAGAGATGCACTCTCCTTTCCATTTTTGTTTACTACCTGGTCTGGGCTATTTCTATTACTAGTGGGGTATAAGGAGGGATGTCCAAATATACTGTATGTCTATTACCCTCAGGCTTCATTCAGGTTCAGAACCTGTTCTAGCATTAAAATCCCCACACAAAAGCAAATTTCCCTCAGCCTGAAACTTTTTGGTTTCTCTTTGTAGATTATAATAAAACTGATCATCATAGTAAGATGAATCTGAGGGAGAAGCATAAACCACACCTCTGTATGAATCATTGTCACTAAGGATCGTGCCTTTGTTCAGTTTTAAATCAAAAAGGGTAACACCCACATTTTGTTGTCTCAGTGAAAGGTCCGGTTTATACCATATGATCAATCCTCCCGAGTCCCTGCTCTGTGTCACGCTCTGGCTCCGGGACTTTGTATGTTGAGCCAGGGTGTGTTCGTTTCGTTGTGTTCTGTTTGGTTGGGTTGTCTATTTGGTTGTGTTTCCTTGTTTGGTCAAATGACTCCCAATCGGAGGTAACGAGTGTCAGCTGTCGGCTCGTTATCTCTGATTGGGAGCCATATTTAAACTGTGTGTTTTCACCTTGTGGTTGTGGGTTTTTGTTCCTGTACAGTCATTGTCACTGTGGACTTTACGATCGTCATTTGTTTTGTGGTTTTCGTGTTAGGCTTTAATTAAATAAAGTCATGTTCGCTCAACGCGCTGCGCTTTGGTCTCCCACATTAGACGATCGTGACAGAAAACCCCACCATAACAGGACCAAGCAGCGTGAGGAAGAGAGAGGATGGACTTGGGAGCAGTTGAGTAGGAGTCTCGACTGGGCCAAGCCAAGAGAAGAGGAGAGAGGTTGGAGCAGTGGGGTGAGAGTCTGGCGAGAACTATGGAGGCCTGGTCCACGAAGAGGAGAGAACCCCAGAAAATTTTTAGGGGGGGGCTCACGACGTCGGACCAGCAGGAGGCCGCGATAGAGCGGTCCAGTGGGTTGCCGAAGGAGGCCGCCGGGTTACGGGGGCCACTGGTCGAAGAGGGGATGGAGAAAGTAGAGGCACGGCGAGAGGTACTGGCGTGTGTTGCCAGTCCGGTCCGGCCCGTTCCAGATCCCGGTGTAGGGCCAGTGGTGTGTGTCCCCAGTACAGTCCGGCCCATCCAAGCTCCCCGCATCAAGCCAGTGGTGTGCGTCGTCAGCCCTGTCCGGCCCGTTCCTGCTCTCCGCGCCAAGTCTGTGGTGCGCGTCGCCAGCCCTGTCAGGCCCGTGCCTGCTCTCCGCACCAAGTCTATGGTGCGTTTCGTCAGCCCTGTCCGGCCCGTTCCTGCTACTCGCACCAAGCCAAGGGTGCGAGTCGTCAGCCGGATTCAGCCCATTCCTGCTACTCGCACCAAGCCAAGGGTGCGAGTCGTCAGCCGGATTCAGCCCATTCCTGCTACTCGCACCAAGCCAAGGGTGCGAGTCGTCAGCCGGATTCAGCCTGTTCCCGGCTACCGCACTCAAGCCAAGGGTGCGAGTCGTCAGCCGGATTCAGCCCATTCCTGCTACTCGCACCAAGCCAGGGATGCGAGTCTTCAGCCTGGTGAGGCCTGTTCCGGCTCCACGCACCATGCAAAGGGTGCGTATCGTCTGCCAGGTCCGGTCCATTCCTGCCTCACGCGCCAAGCCAGGGGTGCGCGTTGGCAGTCCTGATCCAGCTAACTGGGTCAGATCGGACTGGGGGCACTACGGGGGGATTGTAGTAGGGTGGTGGTCAAGCCCGGAGCCGGAGCCGCCTCCGAGGAGCAATACCCACCCAGCCCTTCCCTATTTGGGGTGTAGGCGCGGTCGGAGTCCGCGCCTTTAGGGGGGGGTACTGTCACGCTCTGGCTCCGGGACTTTGTATGTTGAGCCAGGGTGTGTTCGTTTCGTTGTGTTCTGTTTGGTTGGGTTGTCTATTTGGTTGTGTTTCCTTGTTTGGTCAAATGACTCCCAATCGGAGGTAACGAGTGTCAGCTGTCGGCTCGTTATCTCTGATTGGGAGCCATATTTAAACTGTGTGTTTTCACCTTGTGGTTGTGGGTTTTTGTTCCTGTACAGTCATTGTCACTGTGGACTTTACGATCGTCATTTGTTTTGTGGTTTTCGTGTTAGGCTTTAATTAAATAAAGTAATGTTCGCTCAACGCGCTGCGCTTTGGTCTCCCTCATTAGACGATCGTGACACTCTGTTTTATGATTTTATGTTTTAATGATTGAAGTAGAATTTCCCTATAGCCTGAAGGACATTGAGGGTTTGTGGTCATAAGACCTAAGTTAGAGGAGTACAAGCCCTGGATATTCCTATAACTAATACACAGAACAAAAATCTAAACACAGCATGCAACAATTTGAACGATTTTACTGAGTTACGGTTCATATAAGGAAATCAGTCAATTGAAATGAATTAATTAGGCCCGAATCTATGGATTTCACATGACTGGGAATGCAGATATGCATCTGTTGGTCACAGATTCTTAAAAATATGGTAGGGGAGTGGATCAGAAAACCAGTCAGCATCTGGTGTGACCACCATTTGCCTCATGTAGCGCAACACATGATCAGGCTGTTGATTGTGGGCTGTGGAATGTTGTTCCACTCCTTTTCAATGGCTGTGTGAAGTTGCTGGATATTGGCGGGCACTGGAACACGCTGTCATACACGTCGATCCAGAGCATCCCAAACATGCTCAATGGGTGACATGTCTGGTGAGTATGCAGGCCATGGAAGAACTGGGACATTTTCAGCTTCCATGAATTGTGTAAAGATCCTTGTGACATGGGGCAGTGCATTATCATGCTGAAACATGAGTTGATGGCGGCGGATGAATGGTACGACAATGGGCCTCAGGATCTCGTTCCGGTATCTCTGTGCATACAAATTGCCATTGATAAAATGCAATTGTCTTTGTTGTCCGTAGCTTATGCCTGCCCATACCATAACCCCACCGCCTCCATGGGGCACTCTGTTCACAACGTTGACATCAGCAAACCACTCGCCCACACGACTCCATACACACTGTCTGCCATCTGCCCGGTACAGTTGAAACCAGGATTCATCCGTAAAGAGCACACTTCTCCAGCATGCCAGTGGCCATCGAAGGTGAGCATTTGCCCACTGAAGGCGGTTACGATGCCGAACTGCAGTCAGGTCAAGACCCTGGTGAGGACGACGAGCACGCAGATGAGCTTCCCTGAGACAGTTTCTGACAGTTTGTGCAGAAATTCTTCAGTTGTACAAACCCACAGTTTCATCAGCTGTCCAGGTGGCTGGTCTCAGACGATCCCATAGGTGAAGAAGCCGGATGTGGAGGTCCTGTGCTGGCATAGTTACATGTGGTCTGCGGTTGTGAGGCCGGTTGGACGTACTGCCAAATTCTCTAAAATGACGTTGGAGGCGGCTTATGGTAGAGAAATTAACATTCAGTTCTCTGGCAACAGCTCTGGTGGACATTCCTGCCGTCAGCATGCCAATTGCACGCTTCCTCAAAACTTGAGACATCTGTGGCATTGTGTTGTGTGACAAAACTGCCAATTTTAGAGTGGCTTTTACTAAGAGGTACTATTAAGGTCGATCACCAAACTTTAGTTTAATTAGACTTCATTAGTGAAAAGATACCTGTCAGCTTTAACCTCTTCCAGTAATTAACAACTGTGTCCCAAATGGCACCCTATTCCCTACATAGGCCCCGATCAAAAGTAGTGCAGTGCACTACATAGGCAATAGTATGCTGTTTGGGACACAACCCTAGTAATTGACCTGTTCCTAATGAAGTGTCAATGGGCTGATTGATTTGAAAATGCTTATCAAAGTGGTCCTCTGTAGCTCAATTGGTAGAGCATGGCGCTTGTAACGCCAGGGTAGTGGGTTCGATCCCCGGGACCACCCATAGGTAAAAATGTATGCACACATGACTGTAAGTCGCTTTGGATAAAAGCGTCTGCTAAATTGCATATTATTATTATTATTATCAGGTTTCACGCCTTAGTGTTATTATGAACACTGTTAAGATGCATGTCTATCGAGATGCTAACCTTCCCATTATGAACACAACAGTATCATTGACTTGAATTGAAAGTATAGTCCAGCATCCACCAATGCTAGAATAAGTAAATATTTATATTTGAATGACTGTCTTGTATAGACCATAGCTTCCCACTCTGGAAACTCCACTAAGGCCGAGGACGAGTTCAGGTCCAGGGACCGGAGGTTGAGAAACACTTTCGACCACATTAACAGTCTCAGGTGCTGCTGCTGCTGCAGTGCTGTATCCCTGGGCCAAGCAAGCCAGGTTAGAAAACCAGGAGCCAGGCATCAGGCAGCATTGTGTGTTTGTGTGTATGTGTGTGTTTGTGTGTACAGTGGGGAAAAAAAGTATTTAGTCAGCCACCAATTGTGCAAGTTCTCCCACTTAAAAAGATGAGAGAGGCCTGTAATTTTCATCATAGGTACACGTCAACCATGACAGACAAATTGAGAAAAGAAAATCCAGAAAATCACATTGTAGGATTTTTTATGAATTTATTTGCAAATTATGGTGGAAAATAAGTATTTGGTCACCTACAAACAAGCAAGATTTCTGGCTCTCACAGACCTGTAACTTCTTCTTTAAGAGGCTCCTCTGTCCTCCACTCGTTACCTGTATTAATGGCACCTGTTTGAACTTGTTATCAGTATAAAAGACACCTGTCCACAACCTCAAACAGTCACACTCCAAACTCCACTATGGCCAAGACCAAAGAGCTGTCAAAGGACACCAGAAACAAAATTGTAGACCTGCACCAGGCTGGGAAGACTGAATCTGCAATAGGTAAGCAGCTTGGTTTGAAGAAATCAACTGTGGGAGCAATTATTAGGAAATGGAAGACATACAAGACCACTGATAATCTCCCTCGATCTGGGGCTCCACGCAAGATCTCACCCCGTGGGGTCAAAATGATCACAAGAACGGTGAGCAAAAATCCCAGAACCACACGGGGGACCTAGTGAATGACATGCAGAGAGCTGGGACCAAAGTAACAAAGCCTACCATCAGTAACACACTACGCCGCCAGGGACTCAAATCCTGCAGTGCTAGACGTGTCCCCCTGCTTAAGCCAGTACATGTCCAGGCCCGTCTGAAGTTTGCTAGAGTGCATCCAGAAGAGGATTGGGAGAATGTCATATGGTCAGATGAAACCAAAATAGAACTTTTTGGTAAAAACTCAACTCGTCGTGTTTGGAGGACAAAGAATGCTGAGTTGCATCCAAAGAACACCATACCTACTGTGAAGCATGGGAGTGAAAACATCATACTTTGGGGCTGTTTTTCTGCAAAGGGACCAGGACAACTGATCCATGTAAAGGAAAGAATGAATGGGGCCATGTATCGTGAGATTTTGAGTGAAAACCTCCTTCCATCAGCAAGGGCATTGAAGATGAAACGTGGCTGGGTCTTTCAGCATGACAATGATCCCAAACACACCGCCCGGGCAACGAAGGAGTGGCTTCGTAAGAAGCATTTCAAGGTCCTGGAGTCTCCAGATCTCAACCCCATAGAAAATCTTTGGAGGGAGTTGAAAGTCTGTGTTGCCCAGCGACAGCCCCAAAACATCACTGCTCTAGAGGAGATCTGCATGGAGGAATGGGCCAAAATACCAGCAACAGTGTGTGAAAACCTTGTGAAGACTTACAGAAAACATTTGACCTGTGTCATTGCCAACAAAGGGTATATAACAAAGTATTGAGAAACTTTTGTTATTGACCAAATACTTATTTTCCACCATAATCTGCAAATAAATTCATTAAAAATCCTACAATGTGATTTTCTGGATTTTCTTTTCTCATTTTGTCTGTCATAGTTGACGTGTACCTATGATGAAAATTACAGGCCTCTCTCATCTTTTTAAGTGGGAGAACTTGCACAATTGGTGGCTGACTAAATACTTTTTTCCCCCACTGTATGTGTGTGTGTACTGTATGCGTGTTTGTGCGTGGAGTGCGTGTGTGTGTGTGCATGTGTGGCATAGAGGCAGTGTAGTGGCTGAGGCTCAGGAATGATATCCATGCCTTTCTCTCCTGTCACATTCAATTACCTCACCTCTAATTAGGGGACCTGTGGAGGGCCCCAACTCTGTGATACGGGCCCCATACTGTACTGTGGAGCCAGCTGATAGTGTGCACTGGCGCTATCACCTTGCAAACACACACCTCTTACATCGCAGGCGGGAGACAAATCCATCCATGAAATTAACAGTCACTCAGATCATACCTGCATATTTTATTGCATATTTTATTTTGTAGGTTAGTGTGTCTGTGTGTGTGTGTGTGTTTGTGTCTATGTGTTTGTGTGTGTTTTCTCTGGCTCTTCCTATTCAGTCAGTGTTTGAGAGAGAGTGCTGTCGAGAGTGAGATGAAATGCAGTTTTTGTACATTTGTATTGTTCGTATTTAGTATCTCAGACTACCAGAGCTTTTTTTTTTTTATTCATTTAGTGAGCTTTATCAACAAGGGAATTACAACACAATCCACCCAATAAATCAATCAAATTGTATTTGTCACATGCTTTGTAAACAACATGTGTAGACTAACAGTGAAATGCTTAAGGGCCCTTCCCAACAACGCAGACAGAAATAAAAGCTAAATAATAGAAAAATAATAAAATAAGGAATAAATACACGATAACTTGGCTATATACACAGTACCAGTACCGAGTTGATGTGCAGGGTATGAGGTAATTGAGGTAGATATGTACAGTGCATTCAGAGAGTATTCAGACCTGTTCCCTTTTTCCACATTTTGTTACATTACAGCCTTATTCTAAACTGGATTAAAATAATTTATTTCCTCATCAATCTACACACAATACCCCATAATGATGAAGCAAAAACAGGTTTTTAGAAATGTTTCCACATTTATTCAAAATAAAAAACAGAACCTTATTTACATAAGTATTCAGACCCTTTGCTATGAGACTCGAAATTGAGCTCAGGTGCATCCTTGAGATGTTTCTACAACTTGATTGGAAAAACAAATTCTATTGATTGGACATGATTTGTATTTGTATTTGTATTTATTACGGATCCCCATTATCGGCTGCCAAGGCAGCAGCTACTCTTCCTGGGGTCTAATCACAATTTACATACAATAAAACAATACATAACACAACACATTATTACACACTACTCTACCATAACATATTTACATTACAAAATCAATAATACAGCAAAATAACTATATTAAAATGTGTGTGTGTAGAGTGTGTGTGTTAGCATGTGTTTGTGAGTCTTTGTAGGTAAGCCTCTAAGAGCTTTCCACACCTGAATTGTGCAACATTTGCAGATTATTCATAAACAGTTATTCAAGCTCTGTCAAATTGGTTGTTGATCATTGCTAGACAAACTTTTTCAAGTCTTGCCATAGATTTAATTAGATTTAAGTCAAAACTGTAAATCAGCCACTCGGCCACAGGACCATTCACTGTCTTCTTGGTAAGCAACTCCAGTGTATATTTGGCCTTGTGTTTTAGGTTATTGTCCTACTGAAAGGTGAATTAATCTCCCAGTGCCTGGTGGAAAGGAGACTGAACCAGGTTTTCCTCTATGATTTGTGCTTAGCTCCATTCTGTTTATTTTTTACCCTGAAAAACTCCCCAGTCCTTAACGATTAAAAGAGCCATGGCTACATGGAACTCTATTCCACATCAGGTAACTGATGCAAGCAGTAGAATCCGATTAAAAAAAAACAGATAAAAAAAACATCTTATGAAACAGTGGGGACTGTGACACACAGACAGGCACAGAAACAGACACACGCGTACATATACACATGATAACACATGCACTCTACACACAAGTACACATGGATTTTGTATTGTAGATATGTGGTAATAGAGTAGTGGCCTGAGGGCACACACTTAATGTGTTGTGAAAAGTTTTATGAAATGTAATGTCATGTAATATATTTTATTGTATATAACTGCCTCAATGTTGCTGGACCCCAGGAAGAGTAGCTGCTGCCTTGGCAGCAGCTAATGGGGATACTTAATAAATACAAATACAAGCAGACCCATAACATGATGCAGCCACCACTATGCTTGAAAATATGGAGACTGGTACTCAGTAATGTGTTGTATTGGATTTGCCCCAAACATAACACCTTGTATTCAGGACAAAAGGTTAATTGCTTTGCCACATCATTTTTTGCAGTATTACTTTAGTGCCTTGTTGCAAACAGGATGCATGTTTTGAATTTCTTTATTCTGTACAGGCTTCCTTCTTTTCACTCTGTCAATTAGGTTAGTATTGTGGAGTAACTACAATGTTGTTGATCCATCCTCAGTTTTCTCCTATCACAGCCATTAAACTCTGTAACTGTTTTAAAGTCACCATTGGCTTCATGGTGAAACCCCTGAGCGGTTTCCTTCCTCTCCGGCAACTGAGTTAGTAAGCACACCTTTATCTTTGTAGTGACTGGGTGTATTGATACACCATCCAAAGTGTAATTAATAACTTCACCATGCTCAAAGGGATATTTAATGTCTGCTTTTTGTTGTTGATGCCCATCTAACAATAGGTGACCTTCTTTGTGAGGCATTGGAAAACCTCCCTGGTCTTTGTGGTTGAATCTGTTTTTGAAATTCACTGCTCGACTGAGGGACCTTACAGAGATGAGGTAGTCATTCAAAAATCATGTTAAACACTATTATTGCACACAGAGTGAGTCCATGCATCTTATTATGTGACTTGTTAAGCACATTTGGACTCCTAAACTTATTTAGGCTTGCCATAACAAAGGTATTGAATACTTATTGACTCAAGACATTTCAGCTTTTCATTTGTAATTAATTGGTAAACATTTTGAAAAACAATTCCACTTTGACATTATGGGGTATTGTGTGTAGGCCAGTGACAAAAAAAACTGCATTTAATCCATTTTACATTCAGGCTGTAACACAACAAAATGTGGAATAATCAAGGAGTGTGAATACTTTCTGAAGGCACTGTATGTATGGATAAAGCGACTAGGCAATATGGAAGATAATAAATAGTAGCAGCAGTGTGTGATGAGTCAAAAGAGTTAGTGCAAAAAGGGTCCATTTTTATTTTGTATTTATTATGGATCCCCATTAGCTGCTGCCAAGGCAGCACCTACTCTTCCTGGGGTCCAGCAAAATTAAGACAGTTAAACAATTTTTTAAACATTACAATACATTCACAGATTTCACAACACACTGCAATGCAGAGAGTCCAGGTAGCAATTGGTTAGCTATTTAACTAAGTATTTAGCAGTCTTATGGCTTGGGGGTAGAAGCTGTTCAGGGTCTTATTGGTTCCAGACTAGTTGCATCGGTGTCGCTTGCCATGTGGTAGCAGAGATGACAGTCTGACTTGGGTGGCTGGAGTCTTTGAACATTTTTACAGCCTTCCTCTGACACCACCTGATATAGAGGTCCAGGATGGCAGGGAGCTTGGCCCCAGTGAAGTACTCGGCCGTGCGCACTACCTTCTGTAGCACCTTGCGGTCCGATGCCAAGCAGATGCCATACCAAGCGGTTATGCAGCCAGTCAAAATGCTCTCAATGGTGCATCTGTAAAACGTTTTGAGGATCTGAGGACCTGATCTGGGGATCAGGCATTATCACTGTGTTGGTGTGTGTGGGCAATTAACATTCCTTAGTGATGTGGGCAACGAGGAACTTGAAACTCTCAACCCGCTATTGAAGCTTTCGACCCGCTCCACTACAGCTCCGTCGATGTGAATGGGGGCGTGCTCTGCCCTTCCTATCCTGTAGTCCACAATCAGGTCCTTTGTCTTGCTAACGTTGAGGGAGAGGTTGTGTTCCTGGCACCACACTGCCAGGTCACTGACCTCCTCCTTACAGGCTGTCTCATCGTCGTCAGTGAACAGGCCAACCACCGTCATGTCGTCAGCAAATGTAATAATGGTGTTGGAGTCTTGCAGTCGTGAGGGGCCCCCGTATTGAGGGTAGCGTCGTGGATGTGTTGTTGCCTACCTTAACCACCTGGGGGTGGCCCATCAGGAAGTCCAGGATCAAGTTGCAGAGGGAGGTGTTCAGTCCTAGGGTCCAGAGCTTAGTGATGGGCTTGGAGGGCACTATGGTGTTGAACGCTGAGCTATAGTCAATGAACAGGATTCTCACGTAGGTGTTCCTCTTGTCCAGGTGGGAGAGGGGAGCGTGGCGTGCAATAGAGATTGCATCATCTGTGGATCTGTTGGGGCGGGATGCGAATTGGAGTGGGACCAGGGTGTCTAGGATGATGGTGTTGATGTGAGCCATTACCCACCTTTCAAAGCATTTCATGGCTACAGATGTGAGTGCTATGGGCCAATAGTCATTTAGGCAGGTTACCTTGGCGTTCTTGGTCATAGGGACTGTGGTGGTCTGCTTGAAACATGTACAGTACCAGTCAAAAGTTTGGACACACCTACTCATTCCAGGGATTTTCTTAATTTTTACTATTTTTTACATTGTAGAATAATAGTGAAGACATCAAAACTATGAAATAACACATATGGAATCATGACATTTTTAAACAAATGAAAATATATTTTATATTTGAAAATCTTCAAAGTAGCCACCCTTTGCCTTGATAACAGCTTTGCACACTCTTGGCATTCTCTCAACCAGCTTCACCTGGAATGCTTTTCCAACAGTCTTGAATGAGTTCCCACATATGCTGAGCACTTGATGGCTGCTTTTCCTTCACTCTGCGGTCCGACTCATCCCAAACCATCTCAATTGGGTTGAGGTAGGGGGATTGTGGAGGGCAGGTCATCTGATGCAGCACTCCATCACTCTCCTTCTTGGTAAAATAGCCCTTACACAGCCTGGATGTGTGTTGGGTCATTGTCCTGTTGAAAAACAAATGATAGTCCCACTAAGCCCAAACCAGATGGGATGGCATATCACTGCAAAATGCTGTGGTAGCCATGCTGGTTAAGTGTGCCTTGAATTCTAAATAAATCACAGACAGTGTCACCAGCAAAGCACACCCACACCATAACACCTCCTCCTCCATGCTTTAAGGTGGGAAATACACATGCAGAGATCATCCGTTCACCCACACCGCGTCTCACAAAGCCACGGCGGTTGGATTAAAAAATCTCACATTTTGACTCCAGACCAAAGGAAACATTTCCACCAGTCTAATGTCCATTGCGCGTGTTTCTTGGCCCAAGCAAGTCTCTTCTTCTTATTGGTGTCCTTTAGTAGTGGTTTCTTTGCAGCAATTCAACCATGAAGGCCTGATTCACACAGTCTCCTCTGAACAGTTGATGTTGAGATGTGTCTGTTACTTGAACTCTGTGAAGCATTTATTTGGAATGCAATTTCTGAGGCTGGTAACTAATGAACTTATCCTCTGCAGCAGAGGTAACTCTGGGTCTTTCATTCCTGTGGCGGTCCTCATGAGAGCCAGTTTCATCATAGCGCTTGATGGTTTTTCAGATTGCACTTGAAGAAAGTTCTTGAAATGTTCAATTTTGACTGACCTTCATGTCTTAAAGTAATGATAGACTGTTGTTTCTCTTTGCTTATTTGAGCTGTTCTTCCCATAAAATGGACTTGGTCTTTTACCAAATAGGGCTATCTTCTGTATACAAAAAAAACATGACTGAGGCTGTCCAATGTTATTGTTTCCCCGGTTCTACTGTAGGTGACAGGGCTTCATGTTGAGTGGATCAAATTAGCCAGCTACAGTAATTTTGAGAAACATTGAGAAATAGTTTGGTCGATTTTGGGGGTCAAATTAACCAGTTATCTACATTTGATAAGCAGCTAGCTAGATGTTCTTCAAGGGTTATTTTGGCATGGTTATGCTTCTATACTGAACAAAAATATAAACGCAACATGCACCAGATTTTACTGAGTTACAGTTCAAGGTTTAGGGTTAGGGTTACAATTAGGGTCAGGGTAAGGGGTTAGTGGTTAGGTTTATGGTTAAGGTTAGGATTTAGGTTTAGGGAAATAGGATTATTAATGGAGGATAGAAGAATATAACGTGTGTATGTGTGTGTCTGTGTGTGTGTGCACGCATGTGTGTGAATGTACGCATGCATGTATGTGCTCTTAAGCCTTGTTCACACTGCAGGCCTTAATGCTCAAATCAGTTTTGAGTGTTAAGGCCTTTTGTGTGTGTTCAGACAGCAGTCATTTGCTGACATGGCTACACTAGTTGTCAAAGTAACGACGGGTGTATGCGCAGTGGTGTAGGCTAATTGGTGGTGGTGCTCGTTCTTCCTATCACTCAGAAGTTATGCAGCAAGCTAAGGTGACAACAATGCTTGCCATGGACGTTTCCCAGTTGCTTAGAATGTTCAAAATTATAGCGTAAGAACACGTTTAAAGCCTCAAAGGATAAGATGATCCAACTTTCAAAACGAGTCCTTTTTGTCTAGCCACAGCAGTCAAATACAGTATATACAGTAGCTAGGTAGCTGTTTAGCTTTCTAGCACATTCACTAATTTGTTTGTAAACAATTATCAAGCTAGTTAGCTACCACACGTTCTTGTCAAACTGTCAACAAGCAACAGCCTAAAAACCACTTGAGTGCAAATAAATCAGATTTGACCATTCATACACAAGTCGCATGTCCAGGAATCAGATTTGTATCTGACTTCAAACTACCTACGAAGGTGGTTGAAATGTGGCTTGAAATACCTGATTCAATGTGCTTTTTGGCTGTTCAGACTACAGGAAAAATAGCAGATTCGAATCGGATATGCAAAAAAGTGGATTTGAGTCACTTCAAACTGCCAATGTAAACAGGCTTTACTCTCTCTTATTCTTACACACAGCGTCCCTATGATCCTTTGATCTCCGTTTGTGACTCTCTTTCATCAGCGTTGTGAATTAGGTTAGAGAGTAAAGCCCTGCACATGAAAAGAGGCCGAGCACAGATTTCTGATAGATAGACACTGTGAACAAAGACAATGGCTCTGAATGAGGTCACAGTAATATGATGTTACGTCTCACATTTAGGGTTGATTTTCCACACAGATTGAGCCTAGACCTGGTCTAAAAAGCTAACTCAATAGAGAATATCAATTTAAGTGCTTTTTAGTCCAGGACTAGGTGTAATCTGTGTTTGGGAAACCGCCCCTAAGTGTTGTGTGATTGTGATTTATTTACAATCACACATGGATACAATGCAATTAAAAATCATCGAGGATAACACAAAAATCATCAGGGTCCCTCACTTTCTCCGACGTTCCCTGTTTCTCCTGGCATAATGTAGGTATCTGATCCTCAATTGTCAACAGTGTAGCACCCACCTGGGTGATGCTTCGGCTGCAGTAAAGCGCCAGAAAATCCACCACACATCAGCAGTGGTCCAGCACAGTCCCGGAGCCTCCAGTCTCCACCTCAGTGGCGGACGCTGATTGGCTGAATACCCGGGAGTCGGGGAAGGGGTGTGGTGGTGGTTGGAGTTGTCAACAAAGCAGCATGACAGAAATATGATGCAAAGTTTTCGAACTACCGGTAGTTTCTTTGAGAAGATACTGTATATAAAGCAATCTATGCATAAATACATATATTTCACTTTTGCATTTCAAAAACTGAATGACCACACACTAAAAATGAATGGTTCTAAATAGTACCAGTTAGGGGTTATTTGGCTTGTAACCATAGAGGAACCCTTTTCTTAAGGTTCTATAAGGAACCATGCTCATTACGTTCTAAATGGAACCTGTATGGTGCTATAAATAACCATTAAAAAAAGGTCCTATACAGCACCAAAAATGGCTATTTCAACACTTTTTTATGGTTCTTTATAAAACCTTTATGTAGAATGGTTCTAGAAATAACCTTTCTCAATCTGAAAGGTCCGTTGCAGATCCTTTTTAAGAACCATACAGGTATTTTTTATTCTGACCAGCAATATTATATTGTAAAAATTCCATAGATGTTATTATTGTGTTAATTGAGGAGTTAAATCACGTGAGCTACCTCTAGAACAGCTGAGGATCCATGAGGAGAGAATTGACAACCACTGACTGATTTAGTCACCAACACGAGGCCATACATGAGTCTTTCCCAAAACACTGTCACTAGCCATAGTCATATACAATGGCATAATACAACAAATTAGATAAACTGGAATGACACTCTTACTCACAGTTGCACAAAAAGAGCAGTGCGCAAACCATGCCCCAAAATATTCTAATGAGCCACCTCCCCTATATTTGAATTATCACTAAAAGAGCAAAGAACCCTTTTGTGAACTGTAAAGAACCATTGAAGAGCTCAAAGGGTTCTTTGAGTCATTATGGTTCCAAATATACTGAACAAAAATATAAAACGCACATTTGTTTACATCCCAGTTAGTGACCATTTCTCCTTTGCCAAGATAATCCATCCACCTGACATGTGTGGCATATCAAGAAAATGATTAAACAGCATGATCATTACACAAGTGCACATTGTGCTGGGGACAATAAAAGGCCACTCTAATGCATTTTTTTCACACCACAGAATGCCACAGATGTGTTAAGTTTTGAGGAAGTGTGCAATTGGCATGCTGACTGCAGGAATGTCCAACAGAGCTGTTGCCAGAGAATGTAATGTTAATTTCTCTACCATAAATGTTGTTTTAGAGAATTTAGCAGTACGTCCAACCGGCCTCACAACCGCATAACACGTATAACCATGCCAGCCAAGGACCTCCACATCCGGCTTCTTCACCTGTCGAACCAGTTTAAAATCGTATCATGTGTATGTGTGTCTGTGCCTGTGTGTGTGTCTGTCCCGTTGTTTCATAAGGTGTAATTTTATCTTCTTCTTTTTTTTCTGATTCTACTGCTTGCATCAGTTACCTGATGTGGAATAGAGTTCCATATAGCCATGGCTCTATGTAGTACTGTGCGCCTCCCATAGTCTTTTCTTGACTTGGGGATTGTGAAGAGACCTCTGGTGGCATGTCTTGTGGGGTATGCATGGGTGTCTGAGCTGTGTGCTAGTAGTTTAAACAGACACCTTGGTGCATTCAGCATGTCAACACTTCTTACAAAAACAAGTAATGATGAAGTCAATCTCTCCTCCACTTTGAGCCATGAGAGATTTATATGCATATTATTAATGTTAGCTCTCCGTGTACATTTAAGGGCCATCCTTGCTGTCCTGTTCTGAGCCAATTGTAATTTTCCGAGGTCCCTCTTTGTGGCACCTGACCACACGACTGAACAGTAGTCCAGGTGCGACAAAAGTAGAAGAACACACCCACACACATGCATGCACACACACACACACACACCACAAACGTTTGTGGCGCAAAACCAATATTCTCTTTACACCTCATGTATCCTCAGTCAGAGTATATCAAAGGTGAAATGTCCTGAACTAATTCATTCAGGCAGGTAGGTAGCCGCGATTCCTTCACTGCCCCTGATTAAAGCAAAAACAGGAATATGCAAATATCAAAGATTTGTACAGCTCGGAGCAATAACGAATCACTTGGATTTAAAGGAGTACAATTGTGTAGAGAGGAGGAAAATTAATCAAATAGGGGGGAAATGAACTTCCCGTAGGCATCAGGAGTAAATGAAAAAAAGCAACATTGTACTGACAGATAAAAACGTTTGTTATGTTCTGACTACCTTCAATGGCTTGCTTTTGCTTTTGTGAATATTTATCACCGCGGTGCAACCTTAGGCTTTTGGATCAGTTCCTGTTTTGCTCACTGTGGAAAAACCACTTTGTTGTGTAGAATATGCTTTTATTCAGAATTTCAAAGCAGAGTGAAGTAGAACCCATTGATTGTATCAACCTATTTCACTCTATTCTCTCTTGATAAAATGTTTTCTATAATTCTAGTCTAATCTCTCTGCCTGAGAAGAGGGAAGATCTTCATGAAGGCAGATTGGAATGATCAGTAATGTGGACATCTTATTTTGGGAATGCTTGAACTGACTGTCATCTCTCTCTCTCGCTCTCTCTCTCAATTCCATTTCAATTTAATTTAAGGGCTTTATTGGCATGGGAAACATATGTTTACATTGCCAAAGCAAGTGAAATAGATAATAAACAAAAGTGAAATAAACAATTTAAAAAAATAACAGTAAACATTACACTCACAAAAGTTCCAAAAGAATAAAGACATTTCAAATGTCAAATTATGTATATATATACAGTGTTGTAACAATGTGCAAATAGTTAAAGTACAAAAGGGAAAATAAATAAACATAAATATGGGTTGTATTTACAATGGTGTTTGTTCTTCACTGGTTGCCCTTTTCTTGTGGCAACAGGTCACAAATCTTGCTGCTGTGATGGCACACTGTGGTATTTCACCCAGTAGATAAGGGAGTTTATCAAAATTGGGTTTGTTTTCGAATTCTTTGTGGGTCTATGTAATCTGAGGGAAATATGTGTCTCTAATATGGTCATACATTTGGCAGGAGGTTAGGAAGTACAGCTCAGTTTCCACCTCATTTTGTGGGCAGTGTGCACATAGCCTGTCTTCTTTTGAGAGCGAGGTCTGCCTACGGCGGCCTTTCTCAATAGCAAGGCTATGCTCACTGAGTCTGTACATAGTCAAAGCTTTCCTTAAGTTTGGGTCAGTCGAAGTGGTCAGGTATTCTGCCACTGTGTACTCTCTGTTTAGGGCCAAATATCAATTATTTTCAATGTGTCAAGTAATTATCTTTTAGTTTTCTCATGATTTGGTTGGGTGTAATTGTGTTGCTGTCCTGGGGCTCTGTGGGGTCTGTTTGTGTTTGTGAACAGAGCCTCAGGACCAGCTTGCTTAGGGGACTTCTCCAGGCTCCTCTCTCTGTAAGTGATGGCTTTGTTATGGAAGGTTTGTGAACTGCATCCTTTTAGGTGGTTGTAGAATTTAACAGCTCTTTTCTGGATTTTGATCATTAGCGGGTATCGGCCATGCTCTGCATGCATTATTTAGTGTTTTACGTTGTACACAGAGGACATTTTTGCAGAATTCTGCATGGAGAATCTCAATTTGGTGTTTGTTCCGTTTTGTGAATTATTGGTTGGCGAGCGGACCCCAGACCTCACAACCATAAAGGGCAATGGGTTCTATAACTGATTGAAATATTTTTAGCCAGATCCTAACTGCTATGTCAAATGTTATGTTCATTTTGATGGCATAGAAGGCCCTTCTTGCCTTGTCTCTCAGATCGTTCACAGCTTTGTGGAAGTTAACTGTGGTGCTGATGTTTAGGCCGAGGTACAGTGGGGAAAAAAAGTATTTAGTCAGCCACCAATTGTGCAAGTTCTCCCACTTAAAAAGATGAGAGAGGCCTGTAATTTTCATCATAGGTACAAGTCAACTATGACAGCCAAATTGAGAAAAGAAAATCCAGAAAATCACATTGTAGGATTTTTTATGAATTTATTTGCAAATTATGGTGGAAAATAAGTATTTGGTCACCTACAAACAAGCACGATTTCTGGCTCTCACAGACCTGTAACTTCTTCTTTAAGAGGCTCCTCTGTCCTCCACTCGTTACCTGTATTAATGGCACCTGTTTGAACTTGTTATCAGTATAAAAGACACCTGTCCACAACCTCAAACAGTCACACTCCAAACTCCACTATGGCCAAGACCAAAGAGCTGTCAAAGGACACCAGAAACAAAATTGTAGACCTGCACCAGGCTGGGAAGACTGAATCTGCAATAGGTAAGCAGCTTGGTTTGAAGAAATCAACTGTGGGAGCAATTATTAGGAAATGGAAGACATACAAGACCACTGATAATCTCCCTCGATCTGGGGCTCCACGCAAGATCTCACCCTGTGGGGTCAAAATGATCACAAGAACGGTGAGCAAAAATCCCAGAACCACACGGGGGGGACCTAGTGAATGACCTGCAGAGAGCTGGGACCAAAGTAACAAAGCCTACCATCAGTAACACGCTACGCCGCCAGGGACTCAAATCCTGCAGTGCCAGACGTGTCCCCCTGCTTAAGCCAGTACATGTCCAGGCCCGTCTGAAGTTTGCTAGAGTGCATTTAGATGATCCAGAAGAGGATTGGGAGAATGTCATATGGTCAGATGAAACCAAAATATAACTTTTTGGTAAAAACTCAACTCGTCGTGTTTGGAGGACAAAGAATGCTGAGTTGCATCCAAAGAACACCATACCTACTGTGAAGCATGGGGGTGGAAACATCATGCTTTGGGGCTGTTTTTCTGCAAAAGGAGCAGGACGACTGATCCGTGTAAAGGAAAGAATGAATGGGGCCATGTATCGTGAGATTTTGAGTGAAAACCTCCTTCCATCAGCAAGGGCATTGAAGATGAAACGTGGCTGGGTCTTTCAGCATGACAATGATCCCAAACAAACCGCCCGGGCAACGAAGGAGTGGCTTCGTAAGAAGCATTTCAAGGTCCTGGAGTGGCCTAGCCAGTCTCCAGAGCTCAACCTTATAGAAAATATTTGGAGGGAGTTGAAAGTCTGTGTTGCCCAGTGACAGCCCCAAAACATCACTGCTCTAGAGGAGATCTGCATGGAGGAATGGGCCAAAATACCAGCAACAGTGTGTGAAAACCTTGTGAAGACTTACAGAAAACGTTTGACCTGTGTCATTGTCAACAAAGGGTATATAACAAAGTATTGAGAAACTTTTGTTATTGACCAAATACTTATTTTCCACCATAATTTGCAAATAAATTCATAAAAAATCCTACAATGTGATTTTCTGGATTTGTTTTTCTCATTCTGTCTGTCATAGTTGATGTGTACCTATGATGAAAATTACAGGCCCCTCTCATCTTTTTAAGTGGGAGAACTTGCACAATTGGTGGCTGACTAAATACTTGTTTTCCCCACTGTATGTATAGTTTTTTGTGTGCTCTAGGGCAACGGTGTCTAGATGGAATTTGTATTTGTGGTCCTGGCAACTGGACCGTTTTTGGAACACCATTATTTTTGTCTTACTGAGATTTACTGTCAGGGCCCTGTCACGATCGTTAACGGAAGATACGGACCAAGGTGCAGCGTGATAAGCGTACATTTTATTAAGTACTTAACACGACACAAAACAACAAACAAACGATACGTGAAGTCCTAGGTTACACAAAACAAACCTTTACGGAACAAGATCCCACACCGACTAGTGCCAAACAGGCTGCCTAAGTATGGTCCCCAATCAGAGACAACGAGATACAGCTGCCTCTGATTGGGAACCACCCTGGCCAACGTAGATCTAAACGATCTAGAACATCAACATAGAAAATATAACACAGAAACTACACACCCTGGCTCAACATTTCAGAGTCCCCAGAGCCAGGGCGTGACAGGCCCAGGTCTGACAGAATCTTTGCAGAATATCTAGTTGCTGCTGTAGGCCCTCCTTGGTTGGTGACAGAAGCACCAGATCATCAGAAAACAGTAGACATTTGACTTCAGATTCTAGTAGGGTGAGGCCGGGTGCTGCAGGATGTTCTAGTGCCCTCGTCAATTCGTTGATATATATGTTGAAGAGGGTGGGGCTTAAACTGCATCCTTGTCTCACCCCACGGCCCTGTGGAAAGACGTGTGTGTTTTTTGCCAATTTTAACCGCACAGTTGTTGTTTGTGTACATGAATTTTATAATGTTGTATGTTTTTCCCCCAACCCCACTTTCCATCAATTTGTATAGCAGACTCTCATGCCAAATTGAGTCAAAAGCTTTTTTTGAAATCAACAAAGCATGAGAAGACTTTGCCTTTGTTTTGGTTTGTTTGTTTGTCAATTAGGGTGTGCAGGGTGAATACGTGGTCTGTTGTACGGTAATTTGACATTTGCTCAGTACATTGTTTTCACTGTGGAAATGAACTAGTCTGCTGTTAATGATAATGCAGAGGATTTTCCCAAGGTTGCTGTTGACGAATATCCCACGGTAGTTATTGGGGTCAAATTTGTCTCCACTTGTGTGGATTGGGGTAATCAGTCCTTGGTTCCAAATATTGGGGAAGATGTCAGAGCTAAGGATGATGTTAAAGAGTTTAAGTATAGCCAATTGGAATTTGTGGTATGTATATTTTATCATTTCATTGAGGATACCATCAACACCACAGGCCTTTTTGGGTTGGAGGGTTTGTATTTTGTCCTGTAGTTCATTCAATGTAATTGGAGAATCCAGTGGGTTCTGGTAGTCTTTAATAGTTGATTCTAAGATTTGCATTTGATCATGTAATTTTTTTTGCTGTTTGTTCTTTGTTATAGGGCCAAAAAGATTGGAGAAGTGGTTTATCCATACATCTCCGTTTTGGATAGACAGCTCTTCGTGTTGTTGTTTGTTTAGTGTTTTCCAATTTTCCCAGCAGTGGTTAGAGTCTATGGATTCTTCAATTACATTGAGCTGATTTCTGACATGCTGTTCCTTCTTTTTCCGTAGTGTATTTCTGTATTGTTTTAATGATTCACCATAGTGAAGGCATAGGCTCAGGTTTTATGGATCTCTATGTTTTTGGTTTGATAGGTTTCTCAATTTCTTTCTTAGGTTTTTGCATTCTTCATCAAACCATTTGTCACTGTTGTTACTTTTCTTCGGTTTTCTGTTAGAGATTTTTAGATTTGATAGGGAAGCTGAGAGGTCAAATATACTGTTTAGGTTTTCTACTGCCAAGTTTACACCTTCACTATTTCAGTGGAACGTTTTGTCCAGGAAGTTGTCTAAAAGGGATTGAATTTGTTCTTGCCTAATTGTTTTTTGTTAGGTTTCGACACTACTTTCCTTCCATCTATAGCATTTCATAATATTATTCAGTTCCTTTGGCTTTGATGCCTCATGATTGAGTATTGCTCTGTTCAAGTAGACTGTGATTTTGCTGTGGTCTGGTAGGGGTGTCATGAGGGAGGAGGATGTCTTCCCTGTAATGCACAGCGTTGAGATTGCCTGCAACGACAGCAAGCTCAGTCCGATGATGCTGTGACATACCGCCCCAAACCATGACGGACCCTCCACCTCCAAATCGATCCCGCTCCAGAGTACAGGCCTCGGTGTAACCTCATTCCTTCGACGATAAACGTGAATCCGACCAGCACCCCTGGTGAGACAAAACCGCAACTCGTTTGTGAAGAGCACTTTTTGCCAGTCCTGTCTGGTCCAGCGACGGTGGGTTTGTGCCCATAGGCGACGTTGTTGCCGGTGATGTCTGGTGAGGACCTGCCTTACAACAGGCCTACAAGCCCTCAGTCCAGCCTGATGGAGGGATTGTGCGTTCCTGGTGTAACTCGGGCAGTTGTTGTTGCCATCCTGTACCTGTCCCGCAGGTGTGATGTTCGGATGTACCGATCCTGTGCAGGTGTTGTTACACGTGGTCTGCCACTGCGAGGATGATCAGCTGTCCGTCCTGTCTCCCTGTCGCGCTGTCTTAGGCGTCTCACAGTACGGACATTGCAATCTATTGGCCACATCTGCAGTACTCATGCCTCCTTGCAGCATGCCTAAGGCATGTTCACGCAGATGAGCAGGGACCCTGGGCATCTTTCTTTTGGTGTTTTTCAGAGTCAGTAGAAATGCCTCTTTAGTGTCCTAAGTTTTCATAACTGTGACCTTAATTGCCTACCGTCTGTAAGCTGTTAGTGTCTTAACGACCGTTCCACAGGTGCATGTTCATTAATTGTTTATGTTTCATTGAACAAGCATGGGAAACAGTGTTTAAACCTTTTACAATGAAGATATGTGAAGTTATTTGGATTGTTACGAATTATCTTTGAAAGACAGGGTCCTGAAAAAGGGACTTTGCTGAGTTTATTTGATATGTATTTGATATATTTTTGGTCATGTACACCACATTACCAAAAGTATGTGGACACCTTTTCGTCGAACATCTCATTCCAAAATCATTGGCATTAATATGGAATTGGTTCCCCCTTTGCTGCTATAACATTCTCCACTCTTCTGGGAAGGCTTTCCACTAGATGTTGCAACATTGCTGCAGGGACTTGGTTCCATTCAGCCACAAGAGCATTAGTGAGGTCGGGCATTGATGTTGGGCGATTAGGCCTGGATCGCAGTCGGGGTGTCAATTCATCCAAAAGGTGTTCGATGGGGTTGAGGTCAGGGCTCTGTGCAGGTCAAGTTCTTCCACACCGATCTCGACAAACCGTTTCTGTATGGACCTCGCTTTGTGCATGGGGGCACTGTGATGCTGAAACAGGAAAGGCGCTTGCAACGCCAGGGTTGTGGGTTCGTTTCCCACGGGGGGGCAGTATGGAAAATGTATGCATTCACTAACTGTAAGTCACTCTGGATAAGAGCGTCTGCTAAATTACTAAAATGTAAATGTAAATGAAAGGGCCTTCCCCAAACTGTTGCCACATTGTTGTAAGCACAGAATCTTCTATAATGTAATTGTATGCTGTAGCGTTAAGATTTCCCTTCACTGGAACTAAGGGGCCTAGCCCAAACCATGAAAAACAGCCCCAGACCATTATTCCTCCTCCACCAAACTTTACAGTTGGGGCAGGTAGCGTTCTCCTGGCAACCGCCAAACCCAGATTCGTCCGTCGGACTGCCAGATGGTGAAGCGTGATTCTTCACTCCAGAGAACGCGTTTCCACTGCGTCCAATGGCGGCGAGATTTACACTACTCCAGCCGACGCTTGGCATTGTGCATGGTGATCTTAGGCTTGTGTGCGGCTGCTCGGCCATGGAACCAATTTCATGAAGCTCCTGACGAACATTGCTGACATTGCTTCCAGAGGCAGTTTGTAACTCGGTAGTGAGTGTTGCTACCGAGGACAGATGATTTTTACGCGCTTCAGCACTCGGTGGTCCCGTTCTGTGAGCTTGTGTGGCCTACCACTTCGCGGCTGAGCCGTTGTTGCTCCTTGACATTTCCACTTCACAATAACAGCACTTACAATTGACCGGGCCAGCTCTAGCAGGGCAGACATTTGAGGAACTGACTTGTTGGAAAGGTGGAATCCTATGACGGTGCCACGTTGAAAGTCACTGAGCTCTTCTGTAAGACCATTCTACTGCCAATATTTGTCTGTGGAGATTGCATTGCTGTGTGCTCAATTTTATACACCTGTCAGCAAAGGGTGTGGCTGAAATAGCCGAATCCACTAATTTGAAGGGGTGTCCACATACTTTTGAATATATAGTGTACTACTATGTATGCAATTGCCCAGACTGCTGACCTGGCTGTGACATGGCTACAGTCCGATGTTTTCAAGTTCTCGTAAGATTGTCTCAGATGGATTACATCTTCACTCATCGGATGGTTCTATAATCGAAGAAGTCCCTTCATACAAACACCTTGGTATTTGAAGTGACAGTGATTTAACGTTAAAAAAGAATACAAATGAGCTTGTTAAGAAGCTAAGATTTAAAGTGGGCTTTTTTTTCTCATAGAAACAGACGTTGCCTCTCTCTAGTCAGCAGGAAGCAGATCGTGCAGTCAACCTTTCTATCTGTTCTTGATTATGGCAATACTATTTATCAAAGTGCAGCTGCCACTACTCTTAAACACCTGGATGCTGTTTGTCATAGCACCCTTCGTTTTATGGTAGGAGACAGTTGTATTACTCATCACTGCACCTCTTTAAAGTCACATAGATCACATCATTACGCTTTGTTTACAAAGCCCTGCTCCATAAGCTTCCGACTTACCTAACATCAGCGGAGGAGTCAGTCTCATACTTTATGTAGACGTCGACCAGTCAGGCACATACGGTTACGGCTGTAATATCAGAGTTATCATTCATTCTAAACAGAAAGACTGTTCATTTTTTTTCTAGGCCCAGCCAGGCTAACTCCATTTCATCCTTCCTTACAATACAAAACTCCTTCTAGCAGACATCAGTACAGTTAAACTAAAAATAGATTAATACCAGGCTAGCAGCTGTGTACAGTAGTTTTGCAAATCTCTCTGTAATCTTCCTCATGTCCTTCATTCCACTGATGTTTAACTTTTCCTGTTAGTTCTGCAGAACATCACTGTTACATTACTGCATTGTAATGAACACACATCAGACATTTGCTCCAGTTAATGTTGCTCAAGGGGCACAGCTAAATGTCAATGTCCTGAGGCTGCATATGTCACAGTTCCCTCAGCCAGAACCCAAAAGCAGACCAGGACAAGGAGAGTTGAACGAAGGTGAGGGTTTATTGGATACGACAAAAAGGTGCAGTATAATCCAGGGACAGAGCGGGCGGCGTGGTTGAGTAGTTGGGGGTGCAGTCTGGGTCCAGTGATGGCTCGGCAGCCGCCGACCATCAGGCAGAGGTGGAGTGAAGGTTCCGGACGTGTGACTGCAGGTGGAACAAAAACGGAGGTAAGAACACAAAACTCAACAAAGTACAAAATAACAAAACTCACGCAAGATACTCTTAAACTGATACACAGTACACCTACTGTTCATGGCTAACGATCCGGCAGGAACTGGATGTTGGGCCAGAGCCTAAGAAAGGTGCTGATTAGGCCCAGGTGTGCAGATTGCTAACAGGAATCAGGTGCGGAAACCAGAGCGCTCCCCGGAGCGTTCCCGAACCCTCGGGGAAACTGGAGACTACGACCAGACCCCGACTCAGACAGCCGGGATCGTTACAGTACCCCCCTCCGACGAACGCCACCGGGGCGGACTCCCGGAGCGCCAGGATGGAGGCGGTAAAAGTCCCTGATGAGATCCGCATCTAGGACCTGTCGCCGCGGAATCCAACTCCTCTCCTCCGGACCATACCCCTCCCAGTCCACGAGATACTGGAAACCCCGGCCCCGCCGTCTGGCATCCATAATGTCGGACGCACCGTGTAGGCAGGACCACCTCCGATCATCCGAGGAGGAGGAGGAGGAGGCGGAGGAGGCAACAGAGGACTGAGGAAGACAGGCTTGAGGCAGGAGACATGAAAAGTGGGATGGACTCTGAGCGTCCTCGGTAGTTTGAGTCGCACGGCCACTGGATTGATCACCTTCTCCACCACAAACGGACCAATAAACTTCGGTAACAACTTCCTAGACTCAGTCCGTAACGGAAGATCCCGTGTGGCCAACCAAACCCTATCTCCGATGGTATAGGTGGGAGCGGGGATCCGGCGACGATTCGCCTGGAGCTGATACCGGTCCGAACCTCTAAGGAGTGCCTTTCTGGCCCGATGCCAGGTCCGGTGGCAACGCCGAATATGGGCCTGAACAGAAGGCACTGAGAGCTCCTTCTCCTGAGAAGGGAACAGGGGAGGTTGGTAGCCATACAGGCACTGGAAGGGAGACATCCCAGTGGCCGATGTAGGGAGAGTATTGTGGGCATACTCAACCCAAGGCAACTGAGAGGCCCAGGAGGTGGGGTTGGAAGAGACCAGACAGCGTAGCGTGGATTCCATCTTCTGGTTGGCTCTCTCCGCCTGACCATTGGATTGGGGGTGAAAACCAGATGTGAGACTGACTGTAGCTCCAATGGCCAAACAGAAGGACTTCCAGACAGCAGAGGTAAACTGAGGGCCACGGTCGGAAACGATATCACTGGGCAACCCGTGGACCCTGAAAACCTCCCTAACCAGGATCTCGGACGTCTCCGAGGCAGAGGGAAGCTTGGCAATAGGCACAAAGTGGGCGAACTTGCTGAATCTGTCCACGATAGTCAGAACGACCGTGTTCCCCTCAGAAGCGGGCAACCCCGTGACGAAGTCCAGGGCCAGATGCGACCATGGACGCCGGGGAATAGGAAGGGGATGAAGTAGTCCAGAGCTGGGCCGATTGGTACTCTTATTCTGCGCACACACTGGACAGGCAGCAACAAAACCCCCAGTATCCTCGGCCATGGCAGGCCACCAAAAACGTCTGCGAAGAAAACGCCATCGTCCGAGCCACGCCCGGGTGACAAGCCATCTTGCTGGCGTGGGACCATTTGAGGACAGCAGGACGAACCGACTCAGGCACAAACAACCCGACCGGGTGGACCGTTACCGGGACCGGGCTGAGTCCGAAGGGCCGCCAGCACCTCCTCCTCAATCTTCCACATCACTGCTCCCACGACGCAGTGCCGGGGAGAATAGTCTCGGTCTTGGACCCACTCTCCTCCGTCTTGGAGAACATCCGGGACAAGGCGTCCGCCTTGCCGTTCTTAGATCCAGGTCGGAACGTCAGGGCAAACTTGAATCGTCCGAAAAACAACGCCACCTGGCCTGGACGGGGAGTTGAGACGTTTAGCCGATTGCACGTAAGCAAGATTCTTGTGGTCAGTCCAGACAATAAACGGTTGCTCCGCCCCCTCCAACCAGTGGCGCCACTCCTCCAAGGCAAGTTTCACCGCGAGAAGCTCCCGGTTACCCACATCGTAATTCCTCTCCGCAGGCGAAAGGCGACGAGAGTAGTAGGCGCAGGGATGGAGTTTACTGTCCGTGGAGCATCGCTGCGACAGGATGGCGCCAACTCCCACATCAGACGCGTCCACTTCAACGACGAACTGACGGGCCGTGTCCGGTTGAGAGAGAATCGGTGCGTTGGTGAATCGCCTCTTCAAATCCAGAAACGCTCGATCCGCCTCCGGATTCCACTTGAAGGTCCTGATGCTGGAAGTCAAGGCAGTTAATGGAGCGGCCACACGGCTGTAATCCCGGATGAATCTGCGGTAGAAATTCGCAAACCCCAAAAATCTCTGGAGCTGCAATCTCGTACCGGGCTGGGCCCATTCCAGAACCGCTCTAACCTTCTCCTGGTCCATCCTAATCTCACCCCTGGAGATGATGTACCGAAAGGATGTCGTGTGGGCGTGAAACTCGCACTTCTCGGCCTTCACGAACAGGCGATTCTCCAATAATCGCTGCAGAACCTGCCGGACATGCTGGACGTGGTCGGAAGGTTCCTTCGAGAAGATCAGAATGTCATCCAGGTAAACAAACACGAAGAGACCGATCATATCTCTCAGGACGTCGTTCACCAGACTCTGGAATACCGCTGGAGCATTGGTCAGTCCAAACGGCATCACCTGATACTCGAAGTGCCCCATCGGTGTATTGAAACCCGTCAACCACTCGTCCCCCTCTCTGATCCGGACCAGGTGATACGCATTGCGTAGGTCTAACTTGGTGAACACCGTAGCACCCTGTAAGGAGTCGAAGGCAGAACTCATCAAGGGCAGGGGATACTTGTTCTTGACCGTGATGTCATTCAACCCCCGATAATCAATACACGGTCGAAGAGAGCCATCCTTCTTTCCCACAAAGAAGAATCCTGCCCCCAGGGGTGATGACGAGGACGAACGAGACCAGCAGCTAGGGACTCCTTGATGTAGGTCTCCAACGCCTCACGTTCAGGTCGGGAGATACTGTATAACCTTCCCTTGGGGTAGACAGCTCCAGGAACCAGGTTGATGGCACAATCATATGGTCGGTGGGGAGGAAGTGACAGAGCCTTCTGCTTACTGAAAACTTCCCCAAATCGTGATATGTCTCGGGAACCAGGGACAAATCTGGGGGGTTTAGCCTCAATCACCTGACTGGGAACCGAATGGGGGCAGGCAGTCTTGAGACAGTTAGCATGACAATCAAGGCTCCAACTCGTTACCTTGCCCGTCGCCCAATCGAACGTGGGATTGTGTTCCTTCAGCCAGGGGTATCCAAGGACCAGAGGAACATGGGAAGACGGCAGAATGAAAAATGAAATCATCTCCGAATGATTCCCCGACAACCGCATCTTAACCGGTTCAGTCCTCATCGTGATACGTGCCAGACTACTGCCGTTCAGAGTGGTCGCTTCAATGGCTTCCGGCAATTGCTCCTTGGAAAGCCCCAGCTGTTCCACCAACTCGGCATCAAGAAAGCTTCCATCGGCACCTGAATCGATAAAAGCGTTAAGCGCTAAGCTCTGATTCCTGTTCACAAGGGTAGCCGGGAAGCGGGGTCTGACAGAGGTACTGAGAGGTTGAAACTGGCTCGCTAAAAAGTCCTCCCAACTTTAGCGAGCCGGGCAGTTTGACGACCGCCGGGAACAAGTGGAGATGTAATGTCCCGAGCGACCACAGTAGAGGCAGCAGTTGGTCTTACGTCTAGGTTGACGCTCCTCCTTGGTTAACCCGTGCCGCCCCACTTGCATGGGTTCAGAATCGGGAGAGAGGTCCTCTCTACTAATCCTTAGTGGTGGAGAATGATCGACGTGTTCTGGTCCACCACCCGATCCGACTGGGAACTGAGAAGCTGATCGATTGGACGGACCCCATTGCTTCTCCCTCCTTCGCTCTCGGACTCGATTATCCACCCGAATAGACAAGGCTACCAAGCTGTCCAGGTCACTAGGCTCCGGATAGGAGATCAACTCATCCTTGAGCTGCTCCGACAGGCCCTGGTAAAGGTCGCGCAAAGACTCCTCGTTCCACCCACTCTCCACAGCCAACGTCTTGAACTCGATCACGAAGTCGGCCACGCTGCGAGTTCCTTGGTGAAGAGAAAACAGACGCCTAGCTGCGTCCCTCCCTCGGACGGAATGGTCGAAGAGCTTCCTCATCTCGGCCGTGAACCCCTGGTATGAAGCCATGCAGGGATCCTGTCGTTCCCAAACGGCTGAAGCCCACTCCAGCGCTCGACCACGCAGCAACTCAATCAAAAAGGCTATCCTAGCCTTGTCAGTGGCATAAGAGTAGGGCTGTAGATCGAACACTAATCCACACTGCATAAGGAAGGAACGGCATCTTCCCAGCTCCCCCTCATATTTATCCGGTGTCGGCACCTTGGGCTCACGGAGGGACACAACTTCAGAAGCGGCAGGCGAGATGGGTGAAACCGGTAGTGAGTCCTCCACCGGACACTGGCGTTGGTTCTGGACCTCCGTCAGGCCGGTAGAAAGGTTCCGAACTGACAACGCGATCTCCTGTAGTACCATGCTATGATGGCCCAACATCTTCTCCTGCTGGGTAATGGCATGGCGAACAGAGTCCAGGTCCGCTGGGTTCATAATTGGCCGGATCGTTCTGTCACAGTTCCCTCAGCCAGAACCCAAAAGCAGACCAGGACAAGGAGAGTTGAACGAAGGTGAGGGTTTATTGGATACGACAAAAAAGGTGCAGTATAATCCAGGGACAGAGCGGGCGGCGTGGTTGAGTAGTTGGGGGGTGCAGTCTGGGTCCAGTGATGGCTCGGCAGCCGCCGACCATCAGGCAGAGGTGGAGTGAAGGTTCGGACGTGTGACTGCAGGTGGAACAAAAACGGAGGTAAGAACACAAAACTCAACAAAGTACAAAATAACAAAACTCACGCAAGATACTCTTAAACTGATACACAGTACACCTACTGTTCATGGCTAACGATCCGGCAGGAACTGGATGTTGGGCCAGAGCCTAAGAAAGGTGCTGATTAGGCCCAGGTGTGCAGATTGCTAACAGGAATCAGGTGCGGAAACCAGAGCGCTCCCCGGAGCGTTCCCGAACCCTCGGGAAACTGGAGACTACGACCAGACCCCGACTCAGACAGCCGGGATCGTTACAGCATACTTGTGAAGTCAATACCACATTCTCTCTCTCTTTTGCTGTATTCATTCCCAGTATGAACAGAGTCAGTTAGATAGCATAGACTCTGCTAATGCTTTAGTTTGCAGTCCTATTTCAACTTTTTAAAATATATTTATGTAATAACCATTTAATTACTAAATGAATAGCAGGTAGACTGTAAAATAACCAAGTGGATGTTACCATTAGATTACTGGCCCCTTTGCTGCCGAGTGAGGCTGACCTCCCGAATTATCCTTCCTCAGGTGAAGAAGATGGTGGCCAATCAAAATCACAGGATTATGATGGACACAATGGGAAGTCGGAGGTCAGGCCACAGAAGGAGGAAGAGTGGGACGGCCCAAGTAAGACAACACACATAAAATAAAAAATGTGATGAAGGTGTGGTGGACTTATGAGTTGTTTAATTAATCAGAACAAACACAAATCATAAACGTAAAAGATCTGGCATATCTGGTTAATATCTTTTCATGGTTTTCTAGTCATTGTCTAGTGTGATATTACTAGCACAGACAGACATTCAGTCTTTGTCCCAGATTACTACAGTCAGTGTGGTATCTCCTCTCTCTCTGCTCTCCTTCAGGGCAGAACATGATTAAAAGGAGATAAAGAATCATGTCCGTGTCAGTAATGAGCTACACTGCCTTTTATCTGATTGTTTAGAAATATGTATTTTTCTCCCAAGATTTTGCTGCTCTTTGGTGAGGTTGCTTAGGGCAGGGGTTTTCAAACCTCTCCTCGGGGACCCCCAGCCGTTCCATGTATTTGAACAATTCCACAGCTAGCAGACCGGATTCAAATTGTCAACTGATCATGAAACACTTGACTAGGTGAATCAGGTGAGTTAGTTCAGAGCTGTAACAAAATTGTTAAATGTCTGGGGGTCCCCGAGGAGAGGTTTGAGAATCACTGGCTTAGGGAATAATTACAGTATATGGAAGGGTTGATATACATACTTTCCTCTGATGGGATATAACATATTTTACATGTGAATCTTGAAATTTAAATAAATAATACATGTGTTATCTTTGATCATGATTGAATGGAGATGTTTTACTTCTATGTCATATCAACAAACCTATTCTATAATCAATTTATAATTATAAGCCTGTAGGCCTGCAGTTTCAATTCACTTCCAACATTCATTATCACCACCAACCACTCTGACTTGGAAAAAACTTTTTCCAACTGCCAAGAAATTTACATTTGATCCTGTCCAATAATAAATCCAATAATAAGTTACGGGAGAGAGTAGAGAGAGAGAGATGGATAATGAGAGAGAGGGAGGGAGACAAAGGGAGACGGAGGAGCGACACGGATGCAGCAGCAAGTAACGATGGCCTGGGAGGATCGGAGGAGGGACGGGGATGGAAAAGGGATTTTAATGGCAGTGTTGGATTAGAGAAATCCCTGGAACAATGTTAAATCATTACAGCTCCAAACGACATCAAAGTCCCCTTGATTGAGCCCCTAAAGCCTTTCCACAGGGGGACTGGCGGAGAGCAAAGCGGGTGTAAACCAGTGGCGAGACCGGCCCAGCCACACTGGGCTAGAGCGGATTGGAAATGTAAGAGCAGGAAGATACAGTGGGAGACAGAGTCTCTTTACTTTTGACATATTACAGTATGTGATGTGGTGAAGCTAGGGATGTGCGTAAATATATACAGTACATGTATATAGGCCTATATCTGAAAGGTATTATTGAAAGGAGAGTGGGAGAAGGAGTCTCCTGGCTTTTGACATACAGTTATGTGAAGTGATGAAATCAGGGATATAGGATACATCTACTGTATAGTATACATATACAATTTTTGAAAGTGCCATATTGGAAATGTACACAGTTAAATAGCAAGAGTTAAATCAACTGCTAAGGAGTAAAATGTAAAACTATTTGGGGTTTAATGGTCCCACCCACATTTTGTGTTAAAACTACTCTTGTCATCGTGTTGATATTTTTGGAGTTAAAGCAACACTAAATTAAGTGAATATCCAACCCTCAGAGAGTTGCTTAAATTGAACTCCAATTGCCATTTTACTATTTTCAGTGTCGTTTTTAATCAACTCCCTTGCCATTTTACACTTTTCTGTGTTGTTTTGAATTAACAATCAAATTCCTTTGAGTTATAAGGGCGTAAAGCCTAATTTGAATATGTCTTAATGTGTCACATTATGTTGGTTTGCAATGTGATATCCAATCTCTGTTGGAAGCCAACTTGAAGGAAGATATCCAGCACTTTTACATCACTCACAACTTGCTTTTAAAATGCCTGTCAAGGTAGGGAAGAAATCCCAGTACATGAAGACTACCTACACCACATAAACTGGAATAACTATCTCACAAACGGTTGCTTTAAATCCAACCACTTACAGATCATATTAGTTTAGAAAAATGTATGTTTCTTATCTTTGTGTAGCATAAGATTAAAAAAAAAAATCAAATGCGAACAATCAAAACACAGATAAAAATTTTTTTTTAAATCTATCTGTAACAGAACATGCTGGGAAATATGACAATGAGGCCCCTCCCACATCTGTGGATAACTCCATAGATTTAACTCCCTGTCTCTGGTTACTCTTAATGGAGTTAAAAGTACTCCGTCTCAATGAACTCCAGTTATCAACACTAACTCCAGGAAGTGTATCACTCTCGAGGGTTAAGATAACTCCCAGTAGAGTCAATTTAACCCACATTCTTTAAAGACTGTGATTTCAACTATCCTTGATTTACTGTGTAAGAGAAGGAAGATTGACTTTTGACATTCAGAATGTGAATAAGCTTCTGTATACATCTGAAAGGTGTTGAAAGTGTCATTCGTAACATCAGCCACTCTAGTATTATATATCTCGCTATACTTCCAATTCCTCCTTGGTGAATATTATCAACACCCTCACTTTGTCTCATTTATAAAAGCAGTGTCTAAATGATGGATCTCTCACTATGTGGATGAACGAGGGAGGGAGGAGGAGGAGGGACCTGGTTGTCAGCCGAATTAACCAAGATACCAAATAATGCTGTTAATAATAATATTCATATTGATAATGATAAAGGCCTCTAATCTTCAAAAAAACTAAACGCCATGTTCCTCCCTGATTGTGGGAGTGTTGCGGTATTCAATTAGGAGGTTTTCTCCAGCATATTAATCATCTCCTCAACAAACAACTCAGCAATAATTAAAACCTCAGCGTGGATAAAGACGTGTTGCTGGATCATCAGTCTCTTTATCAACGTTCACACACCCGCCGTTAAGTAAATTCCACGTCGTGAGGGGAATTTCAATTATCGCAGTCAGGTTAGCCTATATTTTTAGTGAGTTTAGTTTAGTTTATTAGGGTCCCCATTAGCTACTGCACATGCAGCAGCTACTCTTCCTGGGGTCCACATAAAACGAACAAATACATGATAAAGTACAGAACACTAATAGACAAGAACAACATAAGATATTACATTAAATTCAAAATTGAAATAAAATAAGAGTTATATAGACACCAAGAGACAACAAAGTGAGTGAGGGGGAGGACGACTGCTTGAGTTTGGATGTTTGAATTCAAGTCTGTCAATGGAATGGAAAGCAAAGCCGCCTTCTGTGCTGCCCTTCACGGCTTCAGTGTTTGTAATTGGGGGGAGAGTGGCAGATCTAAAGGAAGAATAGAACTAGAAAGGCTTGACCCGAGCAGCGATGCTCCCTACCCCAAAGGGGTTTGACAGGAAGGTCAGGGGAGTGATAATGACTAAAATAAGATGGGGAAGTGTGTTGGAGGAAAAGAAAGGCTGTTGGGCCAGAGGAAACATACACAGGTTACTGAGGAAGTATGGAAGTCAATCAAGGAATACATTGTATCATTAATATTGACAACTGTTATTTATTTATTTATTTGAGCTCAATTATAGGCCTGTTTTTATTTTTTTTATTTTTTTTTTAATGAACTTTATATCACACTCTCCCAATTGGATACAGAGTGATTTAATTTGAAGGTGCATATTTGAATTATTGCGTTAGTGTTTTGTGGAATTGGCTATTTAGACGGTTCAAGGCTTGTGGGATTGGGATTTCAGTCCACAGAACACAACCTTTTCTTTAATGTTGGGGTGATTATATCAATGGTATACTGTATATCTGAGTCTTGAGCTTGTGGTTGTTCAGCCCTGAACCATCAGCAGGGGCTGTACACGGTCTCACAGTACGACTGTGAGAGGACCTGACACATCCATCACTGTGCTGCAGCACATCATGAAGTCACTCCACACCCTACAACCTCATTATTCTCCAACAGCTTGAAACCCTCAACGCACTCAAACAGACTGCTGCACCACAGCAGCAAGATCATTCCCTTCTTCATGAAATCTAGACAGAGAGAGAGAGAGAGAACTAAAAAACCTGCGACAATGTGCCTGAGAAATGTTTTTTTCCTCTTACTTCCCAAGCCAAATATGGGCTGTCTCCAAATCCTTGTGCCCTATCAGACAAATGAAAGTAAATCAAGCATGAAATGAAGCAGGAGAGCCTGGAGATAAGGTCCCTTTAAGTCCCTCACAGATTAGGCTGTAGAGAGAGCAAGAGAAGGAGTGAGAGGGAGTGTGAGAGAGCGAGAGGGAGCGAGGGAGCGGAGGTGCATCAGGTCCCCAGCAGTGGAGGAGGCCAGCCTCTCATCTCAGCACAATAGAAGCATGTGTATTGGATTACTGATGTGGGGGAGCGGGGCAGTAAGATGAGAGGGAGACAGAAAAATGAAAACAGAGTTTAAAATGTTCCTTAAATCTCCCTAGCCCCCAATATTCCCCCGAAACCAAACTTCAATTTTTATTTTATTTTTTAGAACAGAGAAAGTCATCAGAGAGAGAGAGAGAAATTTGATTTGATTTGTTTTGAGAGCGAGAGAGAGAGGGAGGGGGAAATGTGCATTGCGTGACAGACTTGAAGATATTTTTAATGGATATTGGAGTATTGGATTTATGTATTCTGTGAGGTTTTTACGGGTATGCTCAGTGCGCTCATTGCATTTAACAAGACCAGTGGGCCACTCAATCAGGAACTCCCTGCCGCTCTGTAATCCGAGTTCTTAGTCACGAAGAAAAAACGACTCCTGAGACTTAGGTTCGTCAGCCTTTCTATTTGGTCGATCTCCTGAGCATAAAAAAAAGACTCCTGAAACTGGGTGATTTTTATGTTATTTTGTATTAACTTTAATTTATTCAGGGGAACCCAATTGAGACCAGTGTCTCATTTACAATGGTGCCCCGAGAGAAAAAAAACTCCATCAATACAACAACAAAAATATATAAAAACTACAAGACAGCTAAAAATACATTACATCAGGTTATTACATAAAATAATCAATTGAAACAATTGCACAATTCAGTGAACTCATTTAACAACAGAGTTTTAAACTATGCTATCAGCACCAGGGAATCCAGGTGTAATTTGTTTTGTAAGGTATTCCATAACTGTGGTGCATTAAATCTAAAGGCGGATTTACTAAACTTTGTGGAGACAAGCGGGACCTCAAGTGTTAACCCACCCTGCGAACGGGTTCGGTATCTATTTTTTTATATATTTTAACAGGGAAGTGAGGTATGTTAGAAGCTTTTGGAGCCAAGCTTTGTAAACAAGAAGGGAGTAATGAAGTGATATGTGGGATTTTTGTGAGGTCCAGCTGACCTTCAGATACATGATGCAGTGATGAGTATTAAAACTGTAACCTGTAATAAAGCCAAGGCGCTATGGTAGACGGCATCCAAAGGTTTAACTGAAGTGGCTGCTGCATTCTGGTAAATGGTGTCACCATAGTCAAGAACTGGAAGAAAAATGTACTGTACAATCTGCTTCCTGCTGTTCATGGAGAGGCAAGAGCTATTTCTAAAAATGAAGCCCACTTTAAAGCTGCAATATATAGCTTTTTGGGTGACCTGACCAAATTCACATAGAAATGTGAGTTATAGATCTGTCATTCTCATTGAAAGCAAGTGTAAAAAGTGGTAGAGCTGTTCTATGTGCACTATTTTTATGCTTCCCGTTTTTGTTTTAACATCTTTTTACTTTCAGTTTTGTACACCAGCTTCAAACAGCTGAAACTACTATATTTTTGGATATGGAAAATATATTTTCACAGCTGTTTAGATGGTACAATGATTCTCTACACTATACTTGCTTGTTTTGTCACATAAACTGAAATTAGACAAACTATTATAATTTTTCTACATGGTGCACCTTTAAGTCTTAGCTTTTTAACTAGCTCATCAGTATGTTTTTTAGATGTTAGATCGTTATCAATCCAAACGGCCAGATATGTATAGGCGGGAACCCGCTCGATGAGAGAACCATCCAATGAGTGAATATGTAGCCCATCTGACAAATTTTTCGGTGAATTAGAGAACAACATACAGTTGAAGTCGGAAGTTTACATACACTTAGGTTGGAGTCATTAAAACTTGTTTTTCAACCACTCCACAAATTTATTTTTAACAAACTATAGTTTTGGCAAGTCGGTTAGGACATCTACTTTGTGCACAAGTAATTTTTTCAACAATTGTTTACAGACAGATTATTTCACTTATAATTCACTGTATCACAATTCCAGTGGGTCAGAAGTTTACATACACTAAGTTGACTGTGCCTTTAAACAGCTTGGAAAATTCCAGAAAATGATGTCATGGCTTTAGAAGCTTCTGATATGCTAATTGACATCATTTGACTCAATTGGAGGTGTACCTGTGGATGTATTTCAAGGCCTACCTTCAAACTCAGTGCCTCTTTGCTTGACATCATG
Source organism: Coregonus clupeaformis (assembly GCF_020615455.1). Classification (NCBI taxonomy): domain Eukaryota; kingdom Metazoa; phylum Chordata; class Actinopteri; order Salmoniformes; family Salmonidae; genus Coregonus; species Coregonus clupeaformis. The sequence continues at coordinate 19,335,124 of NC_059208.1, forward strand.
GGAAAATCCAAAGAAATCAGCCAAGACCTCAGAAAAAATGTGTAAACCACCACAAGTCTGGTTCATCCTTAGGAGCAATTTCCAAATGCCTGAAGGTACCACGTTCATCTGTACAAACAATAGTACGCAAGTATAAACACCATGGGACCACGCGGCCATCATACCGCTCAGGAAGGAGACGCGTTCTGTCTCCTAGAGATGAACGTACTTTGGTGCGAAAAGTGCAAATCAATCCCAGAACAACAGCAAAAGACCTTGTGAAGATGCTGGAGGAAACAGGTACAAAAGTATCTATATCCACAGTAAAACGAGTACTATATCGACATAACCTGAAAGGCCACTCAGCAAGAAAGAAGCCACTCCTCCAAAAACGCCATAAAAAAGCCAGACTACGGTTTGCAACTGCACATAGGGACAAAGATCATACTTTTTGGAGAAATGTCCTCTGGTCTGATGAAACAGAAATAGAAGTGTTTGGCCATAATAACCATCGATATGTTTGGAGGAAAAAGGAAGGTCTTGCAAGCCGAAGAACACCATCCCAACCATGAAGCACAGGGGTGGCAGCATCATGCTGTGGGGGTGATTTGCTGCAGGAGGGACTGGTGCACCTCACAAAATAGATGGCATCATGAGGAAGGAAATGTATGTGGATATATTGAAGCAACATCTCATGACATCAGTCAGAAAGTTAAAGCTTGGTCGCAAATGGGTCTTCCAAATGGACAATGACCCCAAACATACTTCCAAAGTTGTGCCAAAATGGCTTAAGGACAACAAAGTCAAGGTATTGGAGTGGCCATCACAAAGCCCTGACCTCAATCCTATAGAAAATGTGTGGGCAGAACTGAAAAAGCGTGTGCGAGCAAGGAGGCCTACATACCTGATTCAGTTACACCAGCTCTGTCAGGAGGAATGGGACAAAATTCACCCAACTTATTGTGTGAAGCTTGTGGAAGGTTACCCTAAACGTTTGACCCAAGTTAAACAATATTAAGGCAATACAACCAAATACTAATTGAGTGTATGTAAACTTCTAACCCACTGGGAATTTGATGAAAGAAATAAAAGCTGAAATAAATAACTATTATTCTGACATTTCACATTCTTAAAATAAAGTGGTGATCCTAACTGACCTAAGACAGGGAATTTTTATTAGGATTAAATGTCAGGAATTGTGAAAAACTGAGTTTAAATGTATTTGGCTAAGGTGTATGTAAACTTCTGACTTCAACTGTATATTTAGTTTTGCCTGCATTAAGTACAAGTTTTAAATCAACATGGCTTTTCTGTAATGTAACAAAATGACAGATAGTCCTTAAAACATTTGCTAGACTCCTGATCCAGGCCCATTTCAGACAGTCTTTGAATGAGTAGGGAATGGTCAACGGTGTCGAATGCCTTGGAAAGGTCTATAAGGCAGCACAATGTTTTTTATGATCAATTTTATGGCAATTTCACACCATCTAAAACAAGCATAGTGGCTGAAACAGTGCTATGTCCAGATCTAAAACCAGATTGGTGCATATTTAGAATAGAGTGAGAAGTTAAAAAAGTTATTAGCTGGGAGTTGGTCAGCGATTCTAATACCTTGGCTGGGCAAGATAACTTGGAGATTAGGCGGTAATTATCTAAGTCAGAAGGATCTCCACCCTTATGTAGGGGATAACACCAGTAGCAATTGTTAAGTTAAAAATACAGGTTCAAGGTTCAATAATGAATGGGGCAGAGAGCTGTAGTAAGAAGGGGTCAAGTGAATCAGCCCCTGTGAATTTGTTTTACATCGATATTTAGCAAGGTACTTAATACATCATATACATCAAATGGTTGAAATGAAAATAAAGTACAGTGCATTCGGAAAGTATTCAGATCCCTTGACTTTTTCCACATTTTGTTACATTACAGCCTTATTCTAAAATTGATTAAATTGTTGTTGTTTCCTCATCAATCTACACACAATACCCCATAATGACAAAGCAAAAACAGGTTTTTAGAAACAGTTGCAAATAAGGAAAAAAGGAAAAACTGAAATATCACATTTACATAAGTATTTAGATCCTTTACTCAGTACTTTGTTGAAGCACCTTTGGCAGCGATACAGCCTTGAGTCTTCTTCGGTATGACGCTACAAGCTTGGCACACCTGTATTTGGGGAGTTTCTCCCATTCTTCTCTGCAGATCCTCTCAAGCTCTGTCAGGTTGGATGGGGAGATGGTTGTCCTTCTGGTAGGTTCTCCCATCTCCACAGAGGAACTCTGGAGCTCTGCAGAGTGACCTTCGGGTTCTTGGTCACCTCCCTGATCAAGGTCCTTCTCCCTTTGCTCTGACATGCACTGTCAACTGTGGGACCTTTTATAGACAGGTGTGTGCTTTTCCAAATCATGCCCAATCAATTGAATTGATGGTGGACTCCAATCAAGTTGTAGAAACTTCTCAAGGATGACCAATAGAAACAGGATGCACCTGAGCTCAATTTCGAGTCTCATAGCAAAGGGTCTGAATACTTATGTAAAAAAAGGTATTTCTGTTTTTTATTTGTAATAAATGTGCAACCTGTTTTTGCTTTGTCGTTATGGGGTATTGTGTGTAGATTGATGAGGATTTTAATCCATTTTAGAAGAAGGCTGTAATGTAACAAAATGTGGAAAAAATCAAGGGGTCTGAATACTTTCTGAATGCACTGTATATGAGTGAGTATGTTAGAGCATCTTTCTCTACAATCCGTTCTGACTAAATGACTCTCTCTAGTGGAATGAGATACATTTTCATAGACTATCCTTTTAGGTGGCCAGCTGAAGCAGAATTGTTATTAAAAGCAGTACAAATGTCCATTTAGTATGGGACCAGAGGCTGTCAAGACCTGCTGGGGCAATGGGGGGGTGGAGTTTTGTTTCCAGAGGTTGGCTGGATTACCACCACTCTCCGATACACAATTCAAGAAATCTGTTGATTTTGCTTTTCCAACCAGAGATAGACATCTATTTCTCAAATGTCTGAAGGACTGCCATTCATACATAGAATCAAAATCAAATCAAATTGTATTTGCCACATGCGCCGAATACAACAGGTGTAGACATTACAGTGAAATGCTAACAAGCCCTTAACCAACAATGCAGTTTTTAAGAAAAAAATAAAAATAGCAAATATTTAAAGAGCAGCAGTAAAATAAAATAACAGTAGGGAGGTTATATACAGTCTAGCCTTAGCCCAAGTTTTAAAAAAATCCTGTAATTTCTCAGCCAATTCATGTATTTTATCCATAGTCTATTGTACAGCGTATGTTTATCTGCAACAGAGTTAAACAGGGAAATAAAACAAGTAAGGGCCTGATCTGAGTCAGTCATAATTGACACAACCCACTAGTCACTCAACCGCAGCTCATTAAAATTTATATTTGTATTAATGTGTGAGCGAGATTTAGGTAGCTAAACATCTCTTATGCAGGCAATAGGACAATGGTCGCTGAACTCATTAGCAAATATCCCATTGGCTGTACATTTATGAGGGGCATTTGTTAGAATAATATAAAAGAGAGTCGATTCTTCAGGGTGTTTAAAGTTGAGGCGAGTAGTTATCAGCTGAGTTAGGTTTAGCTCAATACAAATATCTTTCCGCCTATCAGATACTGGCATCAACCAATCCAGAATAAGATCACCCACTATTAATCATTCGGATTTAGCATAGTTAGACAGCAGGTCAGACAATTTGCTAAGAGCACATAAGGAGGCTGAAGGAGGGTGATAAATTCCCACTAGCGTCAGATGGGCATTATTACCAAGGGCCAGATTTAAGACTAGACATTCAAATTGTTTAGGTACAGAGGTGGTAATGGACAGAAACATTTAAATTGCTCTTTATGTACAGTGGGGAAAAAAAGTATTTAGTCAGCCACCAATTGTGCAAGTTCTCCCACTTAAAAAGATGAGAGAGGCCTGTAATTTTCATTAGGTACACGCAACTATGACAGACAAATTGAGAAAAAATATCCAGAGAAATCACATTGTAGGATTTTTAATGAATTTATTTGCAAATTATGGTGGAAAATAAGTATTTGGTCACCTACAAACAAGCAAGATTTCTGGCTCTCACGAGACCTGTAACTTCTTCTTTAAGAGGCTCCTCTGTCTCCACTCGTTACCTTATTAATGGCACCTGTTTGAACTTGTTATCAGTATAAAAGACACCTGTCCACAACCTCAAACAGTCAACACTCCAAACTCCACTATGGCCAAGACCAAAGAGCTGTCAAAGGACACCAGAAACAAAATTGTAGACCTGCACCAGGCTGGGAAGACTGAATCTGCAATAGGTAAGCAGCTTGGTTTGAAGAAATCAACTGTGGGAGCAATTATTAGGAAATGGAAGACATACAAGACCACTGATAATCTCTCGATCTGGGCTCCACGCAAGATCTCACCCCGTGGGGTCAAAATGATCACAAGAACGGTGAGCAAAAATCCCAGAACTACATGGGGGGAGCTAGTGAATGACCTGCAGAGAGCTGGGACCAAAGTAACAAAGCCTACCATCAGTAACACACAACGCCGCCAGGGACTCAAATCCTGCAGTGCAGACGTGTCCCCCTGCTTAAGCCAGTACATGTCCAGGCCCGTCTGAAGTTTGCTAGAGTACATTTGGATGATCCAGAAGAGGATTGGGAGAATGTCATATGGTCAGATGAAACCAAAATATAACTTTTTGGTAAAAACTCAACTCGTCGTGTTTGGAGGACAAAGAATGCTGAGTTGCATCCAAAGAACACCATACCTACTGTGAAACATGGGGGTGGAAACATCATGCTTTGGGGCTGTTTTTCTGCAAAGGGACCAGGACGACTGATCCGTGTAAAGGGAGAAAATGAATGGGGCCATGTATCGTTAGATTTTGAGTGAAAACCTCCTTCCATCAGCAAGGGCATTGAAGATGAAACATGGCTGGGTCTTTCAGCATGACAATGATCCCAAACACACCGCCCCGGCAACGAATGAGTGGCTTCAGTAAGGCATTTCAAAGGTCCTGGAGTGGCCTAGCCAGTCTCGATCTCAACCCCATAGAAAATCTTTGGAGGAGTTGAAAGTCCGTGTTGCCCAGCGACAGCCCCAAAACATCACTGCTCTAGAGGAGATCTGCATGGAGGAATGGGCCAAAATACCAGCAACAGTGTGTGAAAACTGTTGTGAAGACTTACAGAAAACGTTTGACCTGTGTCATTGCCAACAAAGGATATATAACAAAGTATTGAGAAACTTTTGTTATTGACCAAATACTTGTTTTCCACCATAATTTGCAAATAAATTCATTAAAATCCCTACAATGTGATTTTCTGGAAAAAAATTCTCATTTTGTCTGTCATAGTTGACGTACTATGATGAAAATTACAGGCCTCTCTCATCTTTTTAAGTGGGAGAACTTGCACAATTGGTGGCTGACTAAATACTTTTTTCCCCCACTGTATATGGCGACACCCCTCTGCCAACTCTGTCAGATCTAAAAACACAATTACCAGTCAGAGACACATCAGTCTGGCGCAGACTTCTTTAGCCAAGTTTCAGTTATAACCATGTCCGCGTTTGTCTGAGAAGCCAGAGTTACAATAAAATACATTTTCTAAATAAGATTTCTGGCATTTACATGAATCAGTCCAAGGCCGCAGCTGCGGGATTTCAGATCAGAAGGAGTTTCAAATACGAACATGACATGTTTAGCAGGGAACCCCTTATTAGAAAATGCCATGTGGTTGGCTTGAATTGGAATAGATACAGTACAAGATTGCCTAGAACTGAACCATTAGGCCTATACCTCAAATGAGGACATGGATTAAAACAAGAGTCAAAGAGGGTTACCTGTTGCGGGCAAGGACTGATATCCCATAATTGTTGTAGTACCGCTTCGATATTAGCACTCAGCATCCTAGTTCCTCTTCTGTTCGGGTGCAATCTGTCTCTTTTTAAGAACTGAGAATGTTCCCAAAATACATCGAAATTGTCAATAATATCCAACGCTCTTTCGGGTCAGAGTTTTGACTTCATCAGGAGAAATTATCAACTCCAAGATCATGGTTAGGAATAGGGCTAGAAAAGATAATCTGCTTGCCAGTAGCCAATAGCCCTCAGGTATTCGAAATTCCATCTCAACTCATAACACTCTCCTCCACTGTTCACATCAAAACTGGATGGACAAAGAGGCTTAATCCACTATCTGTTGGCTGTCAAACTGCTGGGGCTAATGCCTAATCAAAGAGACAACTAGGTCATCAAGGATCGAGGCTAGGGAGAGTCGCTTTAGTGAAGTTTATGATCTGGTAATTGACTGCAGAGGGAAGAGGGGCTCAGTGAGGATGGTGATGGTGGTGGTGTTCAGTATGATGAGGAAGGAAGTCATCCTGAAATACACTGAAGGGACCTTGTGATAAATGTTCTCTAGCAAAATGTTCTCTACCTGGGTTCCAGGTAGAATAACCTTTTGGGGTTCCTCATGGAACCCTCTGTAGAAAGGCTTCTACATTGAACCGAAAAGGGTTCTACCTGCAACCAAAAAGTGCTCTAAGGGTTCTCCTATGGGGACAGCCGAAGAACCCTTTAAGGTTCTAGATAGCACCTTTTTTTCTAAGAGTATACCGAAGACTATTATACAGTAGTACTCTGACTGAAAATGTTACTGCAGTGGTGTGGTGCCTCATTAAGATAGTATGGAGAAGAAAACTGTTTTTATTAAAGAATTATGAACTCAAGCTGAGCTATGATTGAATGTTAATAAATAATCGAAATACTGATTGTGTTCTGTTTTCTAGGAGAGCTGGAGATTCTCTATGACGGTACAGAGCGGCGGACACGTTCTCGCCAGGCACTTCCTGTGGGTACCACATGGGGTCCTTTCGAGGGGAAGATCGAAATGACCACAGCAGGAAGTGACATGGTAGGTTACTCAATAATGAACACCGTTTATGTTCTGGAGATGTGATATGAACGATATGATAACTATATTTGGATGCGTCCATATGGGCTCCCGAGTGGCGCAGCGGTCTAAGGCACTGCATCTCAGTGCTTGAGGCGTCACTACAGACCCCCTGGTTCGATTCCAGGCTGTATCACAACCGGCCGTGATTGGGAGTCCCATAGGGCGGTGCACAATTGGCCCAGCGTTGTCCGGGTTTGGCCAGTGTAGGCCGTCATTGTAAATAAGAATTTGTTCTTAACTGACTTGCCTAGTAAAATAAATAAAAAAATATACAATGCATGTTGCAAAGAACTTCCCAATGATGTCAAACATTTCTAGATTTTCATGAACTATACTGATCAAAAATATAAACGCAACATGTAAAGTGTTGGTCCATGTTTCATGAGCTGAAATAAAAGATCCCAGAAATGTTCCATATGCACAAAAAGCTTATTTCTCAAAAATGTTGTGCACAAAATTGTTTACATCCCTGTTAGTGAGCATTTCTCATTTGCCAAGATAATCCATCCACCTGACAGGGGTGGCATATCAAGAAACTGATTAAACAGCATGATCATTACACAGGTGACTAAAGTAATACTGTGACACTAGAGCAAGGTGGGGCAAAGTACGGCCTGCCAGGCACTTCAATCCAGCCCGCGATACATTTTTGAAATGTGTTAAATATTATTATCTTTGAGTTACGATTTTTGGCCTAAAATTACTAATTCCATAATATACAAACAACCTCCAATAGATGGCGCTGTAGCCTGGCAGCGTGCTCTGTATTTGGGCCTACAGTCAGATTCAGAATGCGCTCAGTCATCATAGCCACTTCATTGCTTGACGACTTTTGACGTGAAAAATGAGTGCTGCGAAAATGAGAAAAGTGGACTCTGAATGTCGTGTTTAAAGAAGAATGGACAGCAAATCAATGATGGAATCAAATGATGGGAACAACCAGGGGCTATGACTTATATGACAGGGTGTCTGCCTGCTTGGAAAAAATGAATCTACCGTGGAGCAAACTGACAAACGTCACAACAGATGGATCACCAAATCAAACCGGTAAAAACATTGGCCTACTAACTCGGAAGAATGTATATTTCTTCACTGTATTATTCTTCAGGAAGCCCTGTGTAAAAGTGTGTTAAAGCTGGAAAATGTTGTGAAAGTGGTTGTAAAATTAGTCAACTTTATACGGGCTTAACCATCGTCAGTTCATTCAGCTGCTCAATGACACAGAGGCAGAGCACCAGGACTTGTTGTACCATTCAGATGTGCGCTGGCTAAGCCTGGGAAAAGTATTTTGCTGTGTGTGGGAACTGAGAGGGGAGATAGGTATGTTCCTTGATACGGTTGGTAAAGCTGACGACTTCTCTGAGTTGAAAGACACAGACTGGCTGGGCGACTTTTCTTTCGGTGTGGACATATTGGGGCACCTGAACGATCTAAATGTGAAACTGCAGGGAAATTGTGTTTTTGGGCATGAACTGTATTCCAACGTGAAAGCATTCAAGGCCAAACTTATGTTGTTCTCCAGAGAAATTAGCAGCTGGTCTCTCGCTCATTTTCCGACTCTGGCCACACTGAACGCGCCCACATCGCATGAGACATACAGTAGCACTTTGATCGACCTGCATGCTGAGTTTTCTCGCTGCTTCTCAGAATTCACCAAGATTGAGACTGAGATACCCATTGTTCACATTAAGACTCGAATAACCGTGACTGGGGTAGGCAAGGATTATGCTTTTTCATGGTGATGGTTATGCAGTGAGAATTATCCAGCAATGCACTTGGATACAGGTAATAACTCATCAGTCAGATTTGGGCTGAGGTGATTGGATTACTGTAAATATGGCTCAAAATGGAGATGAGAATTGTTCTTTAATATGTTTTCAAAAACAGACCATTCCAAATGAAACGGATGCTCTTACCATATGTTTCACTAACATTTTTGAATAGTTTCTATTTACACATCTGCTGTTACATTTTGCATGTCTCCAGTCATATAATATATATATTTTTTTTAAGTTTGCATATTGTGACTGTAAGTTTGATTATACTTTACAAGGGTAGAGATGCAGGATCTGTGTGTATGTTTGACTGTGTCTGTGATGTTATAAATTATATAAATGTAGTGAAAAATAGTAATAAAAAAATTCTCACAAAAAACAAGGGTAAAGATGGTACAAGGGTAGAATTGTTATGCAAGCATATGCACACCTACAGTACACTAGTAGATGCGTGTCAATGTGAAAATGAATAAAGGCTTCACATGGTTTGTCACGCATATAGTATGTAGCCCTTCACTTGGTTTCAAAAACTCAATGTGGCCCTTGAGCCAAAAGGTTTGCCCACCCCTGCACTAGAGGGACAGAGAAGGCGGACTGAAGATGGCGGTGCAGAATGCCTCATGAAAAATCGCAATATTCAATATCTCTAAAACGGACTAAATAGTAGTACTACACTGATCTATTTACTCATGGGCAATACCATTCAAGCTGGATAATAACCCCCCAAAAATGTACAAGGCTAGAGAAGTTTATTGATAAATATTATGAACACAGTCAAGGCCAATAGATGTCGGAGAGGAACCGTGGAATAAACGGAGAACCAAACTCCAAGAGAAAACTAAGAGATTCCTCGACAGACACTGATGATTTATGCTTTTCACCACCTGGTACGGTGAGAATGGAAACCGACCTGCTAAAATCAATAAATGACAAAGTGGACGTACTTGAACTTGTCAGTAAATAAATAAATTAGATGAAGGCGAGCCTCGAAATGAGTGATGAAAAAGCTGCGACAATGGAGAAAGAAACAAACAAGCTTAAAGGTCAATACTATTGAAACGGACGTTAAAGAACATAAAAGGAAGAACATGTTTCTGAGAGAAGACTTACTTGGAATACAGACTAGATCCATGTGAGAATATCTGGTACTTACTGCTATTAAAGTGAAGGTGAAGATCCTGAAAGTGTGTTGAAAGAATTCCTTTTTTAAAGCGCTACAGATCCCAGGCGATACTGTCGACAAAATCAAACTTGAATGTGTACACCGTTTAGGACAGAGAGGACAGAGATATGAGCGCCCAATCGTTGCCAAATTTGCTTTCTTTAAACATAAAATAATGGTTAAAAGCCTGGGTAAAAGACTCGCTGGCACGAAAATAGGAATGAATGATCAGTTCCTGAAGGAAATTGCAGAACGGCGCAAAGTTCTGTACCCACTCTTCAAGGTGAATAGACTTCAAGGGAAACATGTAGCTGTCGTAGTCGATAAACATGTACATTGATAATCAACTGTTCCGAGACACCAAGACTTCTCCATGGCTATTTTAAATAATGCAAAGTTCCCATAGAGGAGTAAAATAATGGAACACCCAACACTATCCATGGTAGGGATTGTAAAAAAAAAAAAAAAAAACGGAAAAACAATAAAATACAACAATTGATAAAACAATAAACTACAAATACACTGTACCATTCAAGATAGGGAATGTTGTAAAAATAATTAGTAGTCGACTTTCTATTCATAGTATTTATAAATAGATAAAAGACAGCATTAGAAGAAAGGATAATTATTGAAATAATACATCTTCAAATATAAGGAACTGGAACACAAAAGTACTTAAAAGCCCGAAATTAGATAGGAATCAACATTGTAGGGATAAAAAAATACAGCAAACAGAAGACATAGAAGGCACAGTATGTGGGTATGTGCAAAAATATTGTGATAGAAGGTGGAGTGTGTGTTTTTGTGTTTGGAAAAGTGTAGTTAAGTGAGTGAAAAAGGAAAATGGTTGCAAATGCTAGAGCCCATGTGTGTGTATGCGAGCAGGAGTTGTGATGGACTGTCATTTCTCTTTGCTTATTTGAGCTGTTTTTGCCATAATATGGACTTGGTCTTTTACCAAATAGGGCTATCCTCTGTTAATTGAAATGCATTCCAGGTGACTACCTCATGAAGCTGGTTGAGAGAATGCCAAGAGTGTGCAAAGCTGTCATCAAGGCAAAGGGTGGCTATTTGAAGAATCTCAAATATAAAATATATTTTGATTTGTTTAACACTTTTTTGGTTACTACATGATTCCATATGTGTTATTTCATAGTGTTGATGTCTTCACTATTATTCTACAATGTAGAAAATAGTAAAAATAAATTAAAACCCTTGAATGAGTAGGTGTTCTAAAACTTTTGACCGGTAGTGTATATATTTTAAATATACCTATCTTCTTTAAAATTACTTTATACAATGCAATTGAGGTGAGGGCATTGGAAATGCTTTTGGCAGTTAATCTGCTTCTGTATTGTGTTGGCACTGTGTGCTTTTTGTAAAGGATGGGTCCCAATTTCTCAAAGGCCCTAGGATACAGGTGGACAGGGGTGGTCTGCCAGTCACTGAGATGACAATCCAACTTGGGATGGGTTGAGGTTTTAGTAGGTTGAAATAGTGGAGAACAATTGGAGGTTTACTCAGTAGCAGCACAATACCATGGTACAGCTATATGGACACTCTCATTATGGTACTTTTTAATGGTAAGTTTAATTAAATTAAATTAAATTAAATTAAATGTTATTTGTCACATGCGCCAAATACAACAGGTGTTGTAGACCTTACAGTGAAATGCTTACCTACAAGCCCTTAACCAACAATGCAGTTTTAAGAAAAATAAGTGTAAAGTAAACAATAGATAAGTAAAAAGTAGCGAGGCTATATACAGGGGGTACCGGTACAGGGTCAATGTGCGGGGGCACAGGTTAGTCGAGGTAATTTAGGTAATATTTACATGTAGGTAGAGTTAAAGTGACTATGCATAGGTAATAAACAGAGAGTAGCAGCAGCGTAAAATAGGAGGGTGGGGTGGGGTGGGGGGGACAATGCAAATAGTCTGGGTTGCCATTTGATTAGCTGTTCAGGAGTCTTATGGCTTGGGGGTAGAGAGAACAGTCTATGACTAGGGTGTCTATGACTAGGGTGGCTGGAGTCTTTGACAATAGTCTTTGACAATTACAAACATACACTACCGTTCAAAAGTTTGGGGTCACTTAGAAATGTCCTTGTTTCCCATGAAAACATACATGAAATGAGTTTGAATAGGAAATATAGCAAAATGCATAGGAAATGTAGTCATTGACAAGGTTAGAAATAATGATTTTTAATGGAAATAATAATTGTGTCCTTCAAACTTAGCTTTCGTCAAAGAATCCTCCATTTGCAGCAATTACAACCTTGCAGACCTTTGGCATTCTAGTTGTCAATTTGTTGAGGTAATCTCAAGAGATTTCACCCCATGCTTCCTGAAGCACCTCCCACAAGTTGGATTGGCTTGATTGGCACTTCTTACGTACCATACGGTCAAGCTGCTCCCACAACAGCTCAATAGGGTTGAGATCCGGTGACTGTGCTGGCCACTCCATTATAGACAGAATACCAGCTGACTGCTTCTTCCCTAAATAGTTCTTGCATAGTTTGGAGCTGTGGTTTGGGTCATTATCCTGTTGTAGGAGGAAATTGGCTCCAATCAAGCGCCGTCCACAGGGTATGGCATGGCGTTGCAAAATGGACTGATAGCCTTCCTTCTTCAAGATCCCTTTTACCCTGTACAAATCTCCCACTTTACCACCACCAAAGCACCCCCAGACCATCACATTGCCTCCACCATGCTTGACAGATGACATCAAGCACTCCTCCAGCATCTTTTCATTTGGTCTGCGTCTCACAAATGTTCTTCTTTGTGATCCGAACACCTCAAACTTCGATTAGTCTGTCCATAACACTTTTTTCCAATCTTCCTCTGTCCAGTGTCTGTTATTTTGCCCATCTTAATCTTTTATTTTTATTGGCCAGTCTGAGATATGGCTTTTTCTTTGCAACTCTGCCTAGAAGGTCAGCATCCCGGTGTCGCCTCTTCACTGTTGACGTTGAGACTGGTGTTTTGCGGGTACCATTTAATGAAGCTGCCAGTTGAGGACCTGTGAGGCATCTGTTTCTCAAACTAGACACTCTAATGTATTTGTCCTCTTGCTCAGTTGTGCCCCGGGGCCTCCCACTCCTCTTTCTATTCTGGTAAGAGCCAGTTTGCACTGTTCTGTGAAGGGAATAGTACACAGCGTTGTACGAGATCTTCAGTTTCTTGGCAATTTATCGAATGGAATAGCCTTCATTTCTCAGAACAAGAATAGACTGACGAGTTTCAGAAGAAAGTTATTTGTTTCTGGCCATTTTGATTCTGTAATCGAACCCACAATTGCTGATGCTCCAGATACTGAACTAGTCTCAAGAAGGCCAGTTTTATTGCATCTTTAATCAGCACAACAGTTTTCAGCTGTGCTAACATAATTGCAAAAGTGTTTTATAACGATCAATTAGCCTTAAATGATAAACTTGGATTAGCAAACACAACGTGCCATTGGAACACAGGACTGATGGTTGCTGATAATGGGCCTCTGTACGCCTATATAGATATTACATAAAAAATCAGCTACAATAGCCATTTAGAACATGAACAATGTCTACACTGTATTTCTGAGTTATTTTAATGGACAAAAAAAATGTTTTTCTTTCGAAAACAAGGACATTTCTAAGTGACTCCAAACTTTTGAACGGTAGTGTATATAATGACAAATAGAATTGAAACTTTTATCACATTATGGTAAAAGGTTAAATAAGTATAGCCAGTTATAATTGTAATGGCTTAGAAGATAATAAGAAAAGACGATCCGTATTTACCTGGCGAAAAGAGAAGGAATATAATATATATTGTTTACAGGAAACTTATTCTATTATTTTAGATGAAGTTGTGTGGAAAAAGGTCTAGGGGGGAGGGCAAAATATACTTATTCCATGGGCAAAGAAACTCAAAAGGTGTGATGATATTAATTAACAATAACTTTGATACGTACTGTATGTAGCAGCTACTCTTCTTGGGGTCCAGCAAAATTAAGGCAGTTATACATTTTAAAAACATTACAATACATTCATAACATATTTCACAACATATTAAGTGTGTGCCCTCAGGCCAATACTCTACTATCACATATCTATAACACTAAATCCATGTGTAAGTGTGTATAGTGCATATGTTATCGTGTGTTTGGATACATGTGTCTATGTTTGTGTTGCTTCACAGTCCCCGCTGTTCCATAAGGTGTATTTTTATATGTTTTTTAAATCTAATTTTACTGCTGGCATGAGTTATTTGATGTGGAATAGAGTTCCATGTAGTCATGGCTCTATGTAGTACTGTGCGCCTCCCATAGTCTGTTCTTGACTTGGGGACTGTGAAGAGACCTCTGGTGGCATGTCTTGTGGGGTATGCATGGGTGTACGAGCTGTGTGCCAGTAGTTAAAACAGACAGCTCGGTTCATTCAACATGTCAATACCTCTCACAAATACAAGTCGTGATGATGTCAATCTCTCCTCCACTTTGAGGCAGGAGAGATTGACATGCATATTATGAATGTTAACTCTCTGTGTACATCCAAAGGCCAGCCGTGCTGTCCTGTTCTGACCACACGACTGAACAGTAGTCCAGGTGCGACAAAACTAGGGCCTGTAGGACCTGCCTTGTTGATAGTGCTGTTAAGAATGCAGAGCAGCACTTTATTATAGACAGACTTCTCCCCATCCAAGCTACTGTTGTATCAATATCTTTTGACTATGACAGTTTACAATCCAGGGTTACTCCAAGCAATTTAGTCTCCTCAACTTGCTCAATTTCCACATTATTCATTACAAGATTTAGTTGAGGTTTAGGGTTTAGTAAATGATTTGTCCCAAATACAATGCTTTTAATTTTTGAAATATTTAGGACTAACTTATTCCTTAACACCATTCTGAAACTAACTGCAGCTCTTTGTTAAGTGTTGCAGTCATTTCAGTCGCTGTGGTAGCTGACGTGTATAGTGTTGAGTCATCCGCATACATAGACACACTGACACAAGCCAGTGGCATGTTGTTAGTAAAGATTGAAAAAAGTAAGGGGCCTAGACAGCTGCCCTGGGGAATTCCTGATTCTACCTGGATTTTGTTGGAGAGGCTTCCATTAAAGAACACCCTCTGTGTTCTGTTAGACAGGTAACTCTTTATCCACAATATAGCAGGGGGTGTAAAGCCATAACACATACGTTTTTCCAGCAACAGACTATGATCAATTATGTCAAAAGCCGCACTGAAGTCTAACAAAACAGCCCACACAATCTTTTTATCATCATTGTCATGAATGTCCTTCCCTATAAGCGTGCTGAAAGTCTGTTGTCAATTTGTTTACTGTGAAATAGCATTTTATCTGGTCAAACACAATTTTTTCCAAACGTTTACTAAGGGTTGGTAACAGGCTGATTGGTCGGCTATTTGAGCCAGTTAAGGGGGCTTTACTATTCTTAGGTAGGGGAAAACCTTTGCTTCCCTCGAGGCCTGAGGGCGCACACTTTCTAGTAGGCTTAAATTGAAGATATGGCAAATAGGAGTGGCAAAATCGTTCGCTATTATCCTCAGTAAATGTCCATCCAAGTTGTCAGACCCCGGTGGCTTGTCATTGTTGATCGACAATAATAATTTTTTCACCTCTTCCACACTTACAGTGAGGGAAAAAAGTATTTGATCCCCTGCTGATTTTGTACGTTTGCCCACTGACAAAGTAATTATCAGTTTATAATTTTAATGGTAGGTTTATTTGAACAGTGAGAGACAGAATACCAACAAAAAAATCCAGAAAAACGCATGTCAAAAATGTTATAAATTAATTTGCATTTTAATGAGGGAAATAAGTTTTTGACCCCTCTGCAAAACATGACTTAGTACTTGGTGGCAAAACCCTTGTTGGCAATCACAGAGGTCAGACGTTTCTTGTAGTTGCCAACCAGTTTTGCAAACATCTCAGGAGGGATTTTGTTCCACTCCTCTTTGCAGATCTTCTCCAAGTCATTAAGGTTTCAAGGCTGACGTTTGGCAACTCGAACCTTCAGCTCCCTCCACAGATTTTCTATGGTATTAAGGTCTGGAGACTGGCTAGGCCACTCCAGGACCTTAATGTGCTTCTTCTTGAGCCACGTCTTTGTTGCCTTGGCCGTGTGTTTTGGGTCATTGTCATGCTGGAATACCCATCCACGACCCATTTTCAATACC